>NC_138319.1:465000-497500 GCF_965601325.2 Salmo salar | reverse complement strand
ACACACACCGACAACACACACACACACACACACCGACAACACAAACACACACACACACACCGACAACACACACACACACACACCGACAACACACACACACACACACCGACAACACACACACACACACACCGACAACACACACACACACACACCGACAACACACACAAACACACACCGACAACACACACTCACACACACACCGACAACACACACACACACACACACACACACACACATACACACACACACACACACCGACAACACACACACACACACCGACAACACACACACACACACACCGACAACACACACACACACACACCGACAACACACACACACACACACCGACAACACACACACACACACCGACAACACACACACACACCGACAACACACACACACACACACCGACAACACACACACACACACCGACAACACACACACACACACACACACACACACCGACAACACACACACACACACACCGACAACACACACACACACCGACAACACACACACACACAACACACACACCGACAACACACACACACACACACACACACCGACAACACACACACACACCGACAACACACACACACACACCGACAACACACACACACACACACACCGACAACACACACACACACACACCGACAACACACACACACACAACACACACACACACCGACAACACACACACACACACACCGACAACACACACACACACACACCGACAACACACACACACACGCACCGACAACACACACACACACACACCGACAACACACACACACACACAACACACACACACCTACAACACACACACACACACACCGACAACACACACACACACACACCGACAACACACACACACACACACCGACAACACACCGACAACACACACACACACACACCGACAACACACACACACCGACAACACACACACACACACACACCGACAACACACACACACACACACACACACACACACCGACAACACACACACACACACACCGACAACACACACACACACGCACCGACAACACACACACACCGACAACACACACACACACACCGACAACACACACACACACACACACACACCAACAACACACACACACACACCGACAACACACACACACACACCGACAACACACACACACCGACAACACACACACACACACACCGACAACACACACACACACCTACCACACACACACACACACACAACGACAACACACACACACCGACAAGACACACACACACACCGACAACACACACACACACACACCGACAACACACACACACACACACACAACACACACACACACCGACAACACACACACACACACATACCGACAACACACACACACACACCGACAACACACACACACACACACCAACAACACACCGACAACACACACACACACACCGACAACACACACACACCGACAACACACACACACACACACACCGACAACACACACACACACACACCGACAACACACACACACACACACTGACAACACACACACACACGCACCGACAACACACACACACCGACAACACACACACACACACACACCGACAACACACACACACACACACACCGACAACACACAAACACACACACCGACAACACACACACACACACCTACCACACACACACACACCGACAACACACCGACAACACACACACACCGACAACACACACACACCGACAACACACACACACACACACACCGACAACACAAACACACACACACACACCGACAACACACACACACACACACCGACAACACACACACACACACACCGACAACACACACACACACACACCGACAACACACACACACACACACACCGACAACACACACACACACACACCGACAACACACACTCACACACACACCGACAACACACACACACACACACACACACACACACACATACACACACACACACACACCGACAACACACACACACACACCGACAACACACACACACACACACCGACAACACACACACACACACACCGACAACACACACACACACACACCGACAACACACACACACACACCGACAACACACACACACCGACAACACACACACACACACACCGACAACACACACACACACACCGACAACACACACACACACACACACACACACACACACCGACAACACACACACACACACACCGACAACACACACACACACCGACAACACACACACACACAACACACACACCGACAACACACACACACACACACACACCGACAACACACACACACACACACCGACAACACACACACACACACCGACAACACACACACACACACACACCGACAACACACACACACACACACCGACAACACACACACACACAACACACACACACACCGACAACACACACACACACACACACACCGACAACACACACACACACACACACACACCGACAACACACACACACACACTGACAACACACACACACACACACACCGACAACACACACACACACACACCGACAACACACACACACACACCGACAACACACACACAAACACACACACACCAACAACACACACACACACCGACAACACACACACACACCGACAACACACACACACACCGACAACACACACACACACACCGACAACACACACACACACCTACCACACACACACACATACACAACGACAACACACACACACCGACAAGACACACACACACACACACACACCGACAACACACACACACACACCGACAACACACACACACACACCGACAACACACACACACACACACCGACAACACACACACACACACCGACAACACACACACACACACACCGACAACACACACACACACACACACACACCGACAACACACACACACACACACCGACAACACACACACACACACACCGACAACACACACACACACAACACACACACACACCGACAACACACACACACACACACACACACCGACAACACACACACACACACACCGACAACACACACACACACACACACCGACAACACACACACACACACACCGACAACACACACACACACAACACACACACACACCGACAACACACACACACACACACACACACCGACAACACACACACACACACACCGACAACACACACACACACACACACCGACAACACACACACACACACACCGACAAAACACACACACACACACACACACACCGACAACACACACACACACACACCGACAACACACACACACACAACACACACACACAGACGACACACACACACACACACACACACACACACCGACAACACACACACACACACACACACACACACACACACACACACCGACAACACACACACACACACTGACAACACACACACACACACACACCGACAACACACACACACACACACACACCAACAACACACAAACACACCGACAACACACACACACACCGACAACACACACACACACCGACAACACACACACACACACCGACAACACACACACACACCTACCACACACACACACACACAACGACAACACACACACACCGACAAGACACACACACACACACACCGACAACACACACACACACACACCGACAACACACACACACACACAACACACACACACACCGACAACACACACACACACACACACCGACAACACACACACACACACCGACAACACACACACACACACACCGACAACACACCGACAACACACACACACACACCGACAACACACACACACTGACAACACACACACACACACACACCGACAACACACACACACACCGACAACACACACACACACACACCGACAACACACACACACACGCACCGACAACACACACACACCGACAACACAGACACACACACACACCGACAACACACACACACACACACACACACCGACAACACACACACACACACACACCGACAACACACACACACACACCGACAACACACACACACACACCGACAACACACACACACACACACCGACAACACACACACACACACACCGACAACACACACACACACACCGACAACACACACACACACACCGACAACACACACACACCGACAACACACACACACACACCGACAACACACACACACACACACCGACAACACACACACACAACACACACACACCGACAACACACACACACACACACACACCGACAACACACACACACACACACCGACAACACACACACACACACACACACCGACAACACACACACACACACACCGACAACACACACACACACACACCGACAACACACACACACACACACCGACAACACACACTCACACACACACCGACAACACACACACACACACACACACACACACACATACACACACACACACACACCGACAACACACACACACACACCGACAACACACACACACACACACCGACAACACACACACACACACACACCGACAACACACACACACACACACCGACAACACACACACACACACCGACAACACACACACACACCGACAACACACACACACACACACCGACAACACACACACACACACCGACAACACACACACACACACACACACACACACACACCGACAACACACACACACACACACCGACAACACACACACACACCTACAACACACACACACACAACACACACACCGACAACACACACACACACACACACACACCGACAACACACACACACACACACACCGACAACACACACACACACACACCGACAACACACACACACACACACCGACAACACACACACACACACCGACAACACACACACACACAACACACACACACACCGACAACACACACACACACACACACACACACCGACAACACACACACACACACACACACACACACCGACAACACACACACACACACTGACAACACACACACACACACACACACACCGACAACACACACACACACACACCGACAACACACACACACACACCGACAACACACACACAAACACACACACACCAACAACACACACACACACCGACAACACACACACACACCGACAACACACACACACACCGACAACACACACACACACACCGACAACACACACACACACCTACCACACACACACACACACACAACGACAACACACACACACCGACAAGACACACACACACACACACACACCGACAACACACACACACACACCGACAACACACACACACACACCGACAACACACACACACACCGACAACACACACACACACACCGACAACACACACACACACACACCGACAACACACACACACACACACACACACACACCGACAACACACACACACACACACCGACAACACACACACACACACCGACAACACACACACACACACTGACAACACACACACACACACACACCGACAACACACACACACACACACCGACAACACACACACACACACCGACAACACACACACACACACACACACCAACAACACACAAACACACCGACAACACACACACACACCGACAACACACACACACACCGACAACACACACACACACACCGACAACACACACACACACCTACCACACACACACACACACACAACGACAACACACACACACCGACAAGACACACACACACACACACCGACAACACACACACACACACACCGACAACACACACACACACACAACACACACACACACCGACAACACACACACACACACACACCGACAACACACACACACACACCGACAACACACACACACACACACACCGACAACACACCGACAACACACACACACACACCAAAAACACACACACACTGACAACACACACACACACACACACCGACAACACACACACACACCGACAACACACACACACACACACCGACAACACACACACACACGCACCGACAACACACACACACCGACAACACAGACACACACACACACCGACAACACACACACACACACACACACCGACAACACACACACACACACACACCGACAACACACACACACACACCGACAACACACACACACACACCGACAACACACACACACACCGACAACACACACACACACACCGACAACACACACACACACACACCGACAACACACACACACACACACACACACACACCGACAACACACACACACACACACCGACAACACACACACACACACCGACAACACACACACACACACTGACAACACACACACACACACACACCGACAACACACACACACACACACCGACAACACACACACACACACCGACAACACACACACACACACACACACCAACAACACACAAACACACCGACAACACACACACACACCGACAACACACACACACACCGACAACACACACACACACACCGACAACACACACACACACCTACCACACACACACACACACACAACGACAACACACACACACCGACAAGACACACACACACACACACCGACAACACACACACACACACACCGACAACACACACACACACACAACACACACACACACCGACAACACACACACACACACACACCGACAACACACACACACACACCGACAACACACACACACACACACACCGACAACACACCGACAACACACACACACACACCAAAAACACACACACACTGACAACACACACACACACACACACCGACAACACACACACACACCGACAACACACACACACACACACCGACAACACACACACACACGCACCGACAACACACACACACCGACAACACAGACACACACACACACCGACAACACACACACACACACACACACCGACAACACACACACACACACACACCGACAACACACACACACACACCGACAACACACACACACACACACCGACAACACACACACACACACACCGACAACACACACACACACACACCGACAACACACACACACACACCGACAACACACACACACACACCGACAACACACACACACCGACAACACACACACACACACCGACAACACACACACACACACACCGACAACACACACACACAACACACACACACACCGACAACACACACACACACACACACACCGACAACACACACACACACACCGACAACACACACACACACACACACACCGACAACACACACACACACACACCGACAACACACACACACACAACACACACACACACCGACAACACACACACACACACACACACACACACACACACCGACAACACACACACATACACACTGACAACACACACACACACACACACACACACACACACACACACACACACACACACACACACACACACACACACACCGACAACACACACACACACAACACACACACACACCGACAACACACACACACACACACACACACCGACAACACACACACACACACACCGACAACACACACACACACACACACCGACAACACACACACACACACACCGACAAAACACACACACACACACACACACACCGACAACACACACACACACACACCGACAACACACACACACACAACACACACACACAGACGACACACACACACACACACACACACACACCGACAACACACACACACACACACACACACACACACACACACACACACACACCGACAACACACACACACACACTGACAACACACACACACACACACACCGACAACACACACACACACACACCGACAACACACACACACACACCGACAACACACACACACACACACACACCAACAACACACAAACACACCGACAACACACACACACACCGACAACACACACACACACCGACAACACACACACACACACCGACAACACACACACACACCTACCACACACACACACACACACAACGACAACACACACACACCGACAAGACACACACACACACACACACCGACAACACACACACACACACACCGACAACACACACACACACACAACACACACACACACCGACAACACACACACACACACACACCGACAACACACACACACACACCGACAACACACACACACACACACACCGACAACACACCGACAACACACACACACACACCGACAACACACACACACTGACAACACACACACACACACCGACAACACACACACACACCGACAACACACACACACACACACCGACAACACACACACACACGCACCGACAACACACACACACCGACAACACAGACACACACACACACCGACAACACACACACACACACACACACCGACAACACACACACACACACACACCGACAACACACACACACACACCGACAACACACACACACACACACCGACAACACACACACACACACACCGACAACACACACACACACACACCGACAACACACACACACACACCGACAACACACACACACACACCGACAACACACACACACCGACAACACACACACACACACCGACAACACACACACACACACACCGACAACACACACACACAACACACACACACACCGACAACACACACACACACACACACACCGACAACACACACACACACACACCGACAACACACACACACACACACACACCGACAACACACACACACACCGACAACACACACACACACACACACACCGACAACACACAAACACACACACCGACAACACACACACACCACACCTACCACACACACACACACCGACAACACACCGACAACACACACACACACACCGACAACACACACACACCGACAACACACACACACACACACACCGACAACACAAACACACACACACACACCGACAACACACACACACACACACCGACAACACACACACACACACACCGACAACACACACACACACACACCGACAACACACACACACACACACCGACAACACACACACACACACACCGACAACACACACTCACACACACACCGACAACACACACACACACACACACACACACACACACACATACACACACACACACACACCGACAACACACACACACACACCGACAACACACACACACACACACCGACAACACACACACACACACACCGACAACACACACACACACACACCGACAACACACACACACACACCGACAACACACACACACACAGACAACACACACACACACACACCGACAACACACACACACACACCGACAACACACACCACACACACACACACACACACACACACACACACCGACAACACACACACACACACCGACAACACACACACACACACACACACACCGACAACACACACACACACACACACACACCGACAACACACACACACACACACCGACAACACACACACACACACACCGACAACACACACACACACACACACCGACAACACACACACACACCGACAACACACACACACACAACACACACACACACCGACAACACACACACACACACACACACACCGACAACACACACACACACACACACACACACACACCGACAACACACACACACACACGACAACACACACACACACACACACACCGACAACACACACACACACACACCGACAACACACACACACACACCGACAACACACACACAAACACACACACACCAACAACACACACACACACCGACAACACACACACACACCGACAACACACACACACACCGACAACACACACACACACACCGACAACACACACACACACCTACCACACACACACACACACACAACGACAACACACACACACCGACAAGACACACACACACACACACACACCGACAACACACACACACACACCGACAACACACACACACACACCGACAACACACACACACACCGACAACACACACACACACACCGACAACACACACACACACACACCGACAACACACACACACACACACACACACCGACAACACACACACACACACACACCGACAACACACACACACACACCGACAACACACACACACACAACACACACACACACCGACAACACACACACACACACACACCGACAACACACACACACACACACCGACAACACACACACACACACACACCGACAACACACACACACACACACCAACAACACACACACACACAACACACACACACCGACAACACACACACACACACACACACACCGACAACACACACACACACACACCGACAACACACACACACACACACACCGACAACACACACACACACACACCGACAAAACACACACACACACACACACACACCGACAACACACACACACACACACCGACAACACACACACACACAACACACACACACAGACGACACACACACACACACACACACACACACCGACAACACACACACACACACACACACACACACACACACACACACACACACACCGACAACACACACACACACACTGACAACACACACACACACACACACCGACAACACACACACACACACACCGACAACACACACACACACACCGACAACACACACACACACACACACACCAACAACACACAAACACACCGACAACACACACACACACCGACAACACACACACACACCGACAACACACACACACACACCGACAACACACACACACACCTACCACACACACACACACACACAACGACAACACACACACACCGACAAGACACACACACACACACACCGACAACACACACACACACACACCGACAACACACACACACACACAACACACACACACACCGACAACACACACACACACACACACCGACAACACACACACACACACCGACAACACACACACACACACACACCGACAACACACCGACAACACACACACACACACCAAAAACACACACACACTGACAACACACACACACACACACACCGACAACACACACACACACCGACAACACACACACACACACACCGACAACACACACACACACGCACCGACAACACACACACACCGACAACACAGACACACACACACACCGACAACACACACACACACACACACACCGACAACACACACACACACACACACCGACAACACACACACACACACCGACAACACACACACACACACACCGACAACACACACACACACACACCGACAACACACACACACACACACCGACAACACACACACACACACCGACAACACACACACACACACCGACAACACACACACACACACCCACAACACACGACAACACACACCACACACACGACACACACACACACACACACACACCGACACACACACACACACACACACACCGACAACACACACACACACACACCGACAACACACACACACACACACACACCGACAACACACACACACACACACCGACAACACACACACACACAACACACACACACACCGACAACACACACACACACACACACACACACACACACACCGACAACACACACACATACACACTGACAACACACACACACACACACACACACACACACACACACACACACACACACACACACCGACAACACACACACACACACCGACAACACACACACACACACACACACACACACACACACACACCGACAACACACACACACCGACAACACACACACACACCGACAACACACACACACACACACACCGACAACACATAAACACACACACACCGACAACACACACACACACACACTGACAAGACACACACAAACACACCGACAACACACACACACACACCGACAACACACAAACACACACACCGACAACACACACACACACACCGACAACACACACACACACACACACACACCGACAACACACACACACACACACCGACAACACACACACACACACACACACCGACAACACACACACACACACACTGACAACACACACACACACACACACCGACAACACACACACACACACCGACAACACACACACACACCGACAACACACACACACACACCGACAACACACACACACCAGCAACACACTCACACACACCGACAACACACACACACACACCGACAACACACACACACCGACAACACAGACACACACACACACCGACAACACACACACACACACACCGACAACACACACACACACACTGACAACACACACACACACACCGACAACACACACACACACCGACAACACACACACACAGACAACACACACACACACACACCGACAACACACACACACACACACCGACAACACAGACACACACACACACCGACAACACACACACACACACACACACCGACAACACACACACACACACACTGACAACACACACACACACACACCGACAACACACACACACACACCGACAACACACACACACAGACAACACACACACACACACACACACCGACAACACACACACACACACACACACACACACACACACACACACACACACACACCGACAACACACACACACACCGACAACACACACACACACACACCGACAACACACACACACACACCTACCACACACACACACACACCGACAACACACCGACAACACACACACACACACCGACAACACACACACCGACAACACACACACACACACACACACCGACAACACACACACACACACACACCGACAACACACACACACACACCGACAACACACACACACACACCGACAACACACACACACACACACACCGACAACACACACACACACCGACAACACACACACACACACAACACACACACACACCGACAACACACACACACACACACACACACCGACAACACACACACACCGACAACACACACACACACACCGACAACACACACTCACACACACACCGACAAAACACACACACACACACACACACACAAACACCGACAACACACACACACACACCGACAACACACACACACACACCGACAACACACACACACACACCGACAACACACACACACACACACACACACCAACAACACACACACACACACCGACAACACACACACACACACCGACAACACAAACACACACCGACAACACACACACACACCGACAACACACACACACACCTACCACACACACACACCGACAACACACACACACACACACATCGACAACACACACACACACACACCGACAACACACACACACACACACCGACAACACACCGACAACACACACACACACACACACACCAACAACACACACACACCGACAACACACACACACACACACACACACACAAACACCGACAACACACACACACACACCGACAACACACACACACACACACCGACAACACACACACACACACACAGACAACACACACACACACACACACACACACACAAACAACACACACACACACACCGACAACACACACACACACACCGACAACACACACACACACCGACAACACACACACTCACCGACAACACACACACACACCTACCACACACACACACACACACAACGACAACACACACACACCGACAAGACACACGCACACACACACACACACCGACAACACACACACACACACAACACACACACACACCGACAACACACACACACACACACACCGACAACACACACACACACACCGACAACACACACACACACACCGACAACACACCGACAACACACACACACACACACACCGACAACACACACACACCGACAACACACACAAACACACACACACACACCGACAACACACACACACACACACACACACACACCGACAACACACACACACACACACACACGCACCGACAACACACACACACACACACCGACAACACACACACACACAACACACACACACACCGACAACACACACACACACACACCGACAACACACACACACACACACCGACAACACACACACACACACACCGACAACACACCGACAACACACACACACACACACACACACCGACAACACACACACACCGACAACACACACACACACACACACACACCGACAACACACACACACACACACACACACCGACAACACACACACACACACACCGACAACACACACACACACGCACCGACAACACACACACACCGACAACACACACACACACACACCGACAACACACACACACACACACACACCAACAACACACACACACACACCGACAACACACACACAAACACCGACAACACACACACACACACACCGACAAAACACACACACACACCGACAACACACACTCACACACACACCGACACACACACACACACACACACACACACACACACACACACACACACACACACACACATACACACACACACACACACACCGACAACACACACACACACACCGACAACACACACACACACACACCGACAACACACACACACACACACCGACAACACACAACACACACACCGACAACACACACACTCACCGACAACACACACACACACACACCGACAACACACACACACACCTACCACACACACACACACACACAACGACAACACACACACACCGACAAGACACACACACACACACACTGACAACACACACACACACACCGACAACACACACACACACACAACACACACACACACCGACAACACACACACACACACACACACACCGACAACAAACACACACACACACCGACAACACACACACACACACACCGACAACACACACACACACACACACCGACAACACACACACACACCGACAACACACACACACACACACCAACAACACACACACACACCGACAACACACACACACACACACACACACACACACACACACACACACACACACACACCGACAACACACACACACACACCGACAACACACACACACATACCGACAACACACACACACACACACAACGACAACACACACACACCGACAAGACAAACACACACACACACCGACAACACACACACACACACCGACAACACACACACACACACAACACACACACACACCGACAACACACACACACACACACACACCGACAACACACACACACACACCGACAACACACACACACACCGACAACACACCGACAACACACACACACACACACCGACAACACACACACACCGACAACACACACACACATACACACCGACAACAAACACACACACACACACCGACAACACACACACACACACACCGACAACACACACACACACGCACCGACAACACACACACACCGACAACACACACAGACACACACACCGACAACACACACACACACACACACACCGACAACACACACACACACACACACACACCGACAACACACACACACGACAACACACACACACACCCACCGACAACACACACACACACACACCGACAACACACACACACACCGACAACACACACACACACACCGACAACACACACACACACACCGACAACACAAACACACACACACACACACCGACAACACACACACACACACACCGACAACACACACACACACCGACAACACACACACACACAACACACACACACACCGACAACACACACACACACACACACACACCGACAACACACACACACACACACCGACAACACACACACACACACACCGACAACACACACACACACACACACCGACAACACACACACACACACACCGACAACACACACATACACAACACACACACACACCGACAACACACACACACACACACACACACCGACAACACACACACACACACACACACACACACCGACAACACACACACACACACTGACAACACACACACACACACACACACCGACAACACACACACACACACACCGACAACACACACACACACACCGACAACACACACACACACCGACAACACACACACACACCGACAACACACACACACACACCGACAACACACACACACACTAGCACACACACACACACACACAACGACAACACACACACACCGACAAGACACACACACACACACACACACCGACAACACACACACACACACCGACAACACACACACACACCTACCACACACACACACACACAACGACAACACACACACACCGACAAGACACACACACACACACACACACACCGACAACACACACACACACCGACAACACACACACACACACAACACACACACACACCGACAACACACACACACACACACACCGACAACACACACACACACACCGACAACACACACACACACACCGACAACACACTGACAACACACACACACACACACACCGACAACACACACACACCTACCACACACACACACACACACAACGACAACACACAAACACCGACAAGACACACACACACACACACACACACACCGACAACACACACACACACACACCGACAACACACACACACACACAACACACACACACACCGACAACACACACACACACGCACCGACAACACACACACACACACACACCGACAACACACACACACACACAACACACACACACACCGACAACACACACACACACACACCGACAACACACACACACACACACCGACAACACACACACACACACACCGACAACACACCGACAACACACACACACACACACACACCGACAACACACACACACCGACAACACACACACACACACACACACACACACCGACAACACACACACACACACACACACACACACACACCGACAACACACACACACACACACACCGACAACACACACACACACGCACCGACAACACACACACACCGACAACACACACACACACACCGACAACACACACACACACACACACACACACCAACAACACACACACACACACCGACAACACACACACACACACCGACAACACACACACACCGACAACACACACACACACACACCGACAACACACACACACACCTACCACACACACACACACACACAACGACAACACACACACACCGACAAGACACACACACACACACACACACCGACATCACACACACACACACACCGACAACACACACACACACACACACACAACACACACACACACCGACAACACACACACACACACATACCGACAACACACACACACACACCGACAACACACACACACACACACCAACAACACACCGACAACACACACACACACACCGACAACACACACACACACACACACCGACAACACACACACACACACACCGACAACACACACACACACACACTGACAACACACACACACACACCGACAACACACACACACACACACCGACAACACACACACACACAACACACACACACAGACGACACACACACACACACACACACACACACCGACAACACACACACACACACACACACACACACACACACACACACACCGACAACACACACACACACACTGACAACACACACACACACACACACCGACAACACACACACACACACACCGACAACACACACACACACACCGACAACACACACACACACACACACACCAACAACACACACACACACCGACAACACACACACACACCGACAACACACACACACACCGACAACACACACACACACACCGACAACACACACACACACCTACCACACACACACACACACACAACGACAACACACACACACCGACAAGACACACACACACACACCGACAACACACACACACACACACCGACAACACACACACACACACACACCGACGACACACACACACACACCGACAACACACACACACACACACACCGACAACACACCGACAACACACACACACCCACCGACAACACACACACACTGACAACACACACACACACACACACCGACAACACACACACACACACACACCGACAACACACACACACACACACCGACAACACACACACACACGCACCGACAACACACACACACCAACAACACAGACACACACACACACCGACAACACACACACACACACACACACCGACAACACACACACACACACACACCGACAACACACACACACACACCGACAACACACACACACACACACCGACAACACACACACACACACACCGACAACACACACACACACACACCGACAACACACACACACACACCGACAACACACACACACACACCGACAACACACACACACCGACAACACACACACACACACCGACAACACACAAACACACACACCGACAACACACACACACACAACACACACACACACCGACAACACACACACACACACACACACCGACAACACACACACACACACACCGACAACACACACACACACACACACACACCGACAACACACACACACACACACCGACAACACACACACACACAACACACACACACACCGACAACACACACACACACACACACACACACACACACCGACAACACACACACATACACACTGACAACACACACACACACACACACACACACACACACACACACACACACACACACACACACACCGACAACACACACACACACACCGACAACACACACACACACACACACACACACACACCGACAACACACACACACCGACAACACACACACACACCGACAACACACACACACACACACACCGACAACACATAAACACACACACACCGACAACACACACACACACACACTGACAAGACACACACAAACACACCGACAACACACACACACACACCGACAACACACAAACACACACACCGACAACACACACACACACACCGACAACACACACACACACACACACACACCGACAACACACACACACACACACCGACAACACACACACACACACACACACCGACAACACACACACACACACACACTGACAACACACACACACACACCGACAACACACACACACACACCGACAACACACACACACACCGACAACACACACACACACACCGACAACACACACACACACACCAGCAACACACTCACACACACCGACAACACACACACACACACCGACAACACACACACATCGACAACACAGACACACACACACACCGACAACACACACACACACACACCGACAACACACACACACACACTGACAACACACACACACACACCGACAACACACACACACACCGACAACACACACACACAGACAACACACACACACACACACCGACAACACACACACACACACACCGACAACACAGACACACACACACACCGACAACACACACACACACACACA
The DNA here is from genome assembly GCF_965601325.2 of Salmo salar. Classification (NCBI taxonomy): domain Eukaryota; kingdom Metazoa; phylum Chordata; class Actinopteri; order Salmoniformes; family Salmonidae; genus Salmo; species Salmo salar. The sequence continues at coordinate 478,332 of NC_138319.1, read as the reverse complement.
CTGACAACACACACACACACACACTGACAACACACACACACACACACCGACAACACACACACACACACCGACAACACACACACACAGACAACACACACACACACACACCGACAACACACACACACACAACACACACACACACACACACACACACACCGACAACACACACACACACCGACAACACACACACACACACACCGACAACACACACACACACACCTACCACACACACACACACACCGACAACACACACACCGACAACACACACACACACACACACACCGACAACACACACACACACACACACACCGACAACACACACACACACACCGACAACACACACACACACACCGACAACACACACACACACACACACCGACAACACACACACACACCGACAACACACACACTCACCGACAACACACACACACACCTACCACACACACACACACACAACGACAACACACACACACCGACAAGACACACGCACACACACACACACACCGACAACACACACACACACACAACACACACACACACCGACAACACACACACACACACCGACAACACACACACACACACCGACAACACACACACACACACCGACAACACACCGACAACACACACACACACACACACCGACAACACACACACACCGACAACACACACACACACACACACACACACCGACAACACACACACACACACACACACACACCGACAACACACACACACGCACCGACAACACACACACACACACACCGACAACACACACACACACACAACACACACACACACCGACAACAAACACACACACACACCGACAACACACACACACACACACCGACAACACACACACACACAACACACACACACACCGACAACACACACACACACACCGACAACACACACACACACCGACAACACACACACACACACACCAACAACACACACACACACCGACAACACACACACACACACACACACACACACACACACACACACACACACACACACACACACACACACACACCGACAACACACACACACACACCGACAACACACACACACATACCGACAACACACACACACACACACAACGACAACACACACACACCGACAAGACAAACACACACACACACCGACAACACACACACACACACCGACAACACACACACACACACAACACACACACACACCGACAACACACACACACACACACACACACCGACAACACACACACACACACCGACAACACACATGACACACACCAACAAACCACAGACAACACACACACACACACACCGACAACACACACACACACCGACAACACACACACACACACACACCGACAACAAACACACACACACACACCGACAACACACACACACACACACCGACAACACACACACACACGCACCGACAACACACACACACCGACAACACACACAGACACACACACCGACAACACACACACACACACACACACACCGACAACACACACACACACACACACACACACCGACAACACACACACACACACCGACAACACACACACACACACACCGACAACACACACACACACACCGACAACACACACACACACCGACAACACACACACACACCCGACAACACACACACACACCGACAACACAAACACACACACACACACACACACCGACAACACACACACACACACACCGACAACACACACACACACCGACAACACACACACACACAACACACACACACACCGACAACACACACACACACACACACACCGACAACACACACACACACACCGACAACACACACACACACACACACCGACCACACACACACACACACACACCGACAACACACACACACACACACCGACAACACACACACACACAACACACACACACCGACAACACACACACACACACACACACACACACCGACAACACACACACACACACACACACCGACAACACACACACACACACTGACAACACACACACACACACACACACCGACAACACACACACACACACACACACCGACAACACACACACACACACACAACGACAACACACACACACCGACAAGACAAACACACACACACACCGACAACACACACACACCGACAACACACACACACACACAACACACACACACACCGACAACACACACACACACACACACACCGACAACACACACACACACACCGACAACACACATTACACACACCAACAAACCACAGACAACACACACACACACACACCGACAACACACACACACCGACAACACACACACACACACACACCGACAACAAACACACACACACACACCGACAACACACACACACACACACCGACAACACACACACACACGCACCGACAACACACACACACCGACAACACACACAGACACACACACCGACAACACACACACACACACACACACCGACAACACACACACACACACACACACCGACAACACACACACACACACCGACAACACACACACACACACACCGACAACACACACACACACACCGACAACACACACACACACCGACAACACACACACACACACCGACAACACACACACACACCGACAACACAAACACACACACACACACACACACCGACAACACACACACACACACACCGACAACACACACACACACCGACAACACACACACACACAACACACACACACACCGACAACACACACACACACACACACACCCGACAACACACACACACACACCGACAACACACACACACACACACCGACCACACACACACACACACACCGACAACACACACACACACACACCGACAACACACACACACACAACACACACACACACCGACAACACACACACACACACACACACACACACCGACAACACACACACACACACACACACACACCGACAACACACACACAGACACTGACAACACACACACACACACACACACCGACAACACACACACACACACACCGACAACACACACACACACACCGACAACACACACACACACACACACACCAACAACACACACACACACACCAACAACACACACACACACCGACAACACACACACACACCGACAACACACACACACACACCGACAACACACACACACACCTACCACACACACACACAACGACAACACACACACACCGACAAGCACACACACACACACACACACCGACAACACACACACACACACCGACAACACACACACACACCTACCACACACACACACACACACAACGACAACACACACACACCGACAACACACACACACACACACACACACCGACAACACACACACACACACACACACACACACACACCGACAACACACACACACACACACACCGACAACACACACACACACACCGACAACACACACACACCGACAACACACCGAAAACACACACACACACACACACCGACAACACACACACACCGACAACACACACACACACACACACACCGACAACACACACACACACACACCGACAACACACACACACACGCACCAACAACACACACACACACACAACACACACACACACCGACAACACACACACACACACACACCGACAACACACACACACACACACCGACAACACACACACACACACACCGACAACACACCGACAACACACACACACACACACACACCGACAACACACACACACCGACAACACACACACACACACACACACCGACAACACACACACACACACACACACACACACACACACACACCGACAACACACACACACACACACCGACAACACACACACACACGCACCGACAACACACACACACCGACAACACACACACACACACCGACAACACACACACACACACACACACCAACAACACACACACACACACCGACAACACACACACACACACCGACAACACACACACACCGACAACACACACACACACACACACCGACAACACACACACACACCTACCACACACACACACACACACAACGACAACACACACACACCGACAAGACACACACACACACACACACACTGACAACACACACACACACACACACCGACAACACACACACACACACACACACAACACACACACACACCGACAACACACACACACACACATACCGACAACACACACACACACCGACAACACACACACACACACACCAACAACACACCGACAACACACACACACACACCGACAACAAACACACACCGACAACACACACACACACACACACCGACAACACACACACACCGACACCGACAACACACACACACACACACTGACAACACACACACACACGCACCGACAACACACACACACCGACAACACACACACACACACACACCGACAACACACACACACACACACACCGACAACACACAAACACACACACCGACAACACACACACACACACCTACCACACACACACACACCGACAACACACCGACAACACACACACACACACCGACAACACACACACACCGACAACACACACACACACACACACCGACAACACAAACACACACACACACACCGACAACACACACACACACACACCGACAACACACACACACACACACCGACAACACACACACACACACACCGACAACACACACACACACACACCGACAACACACACACACACACACCGACAACACACACTCACACACACACCGACAACACACACACACACACACACACACACACACATACACACACACACACACACCGACAACACACACACACACACCGACAACACACACACACACACACCGACAACACACACACACACACCGACAACACACACACACACACCGACAACACACACACTCACCGACAACACACACACACACACACCGACAACACACACACACACCTACCACACACACACACACACAACGACAACACACACACACCGACAACACACACACACACACACACACACACACACCGACAACACACACACACACACACACACACCGACAACACATACACACACACACACACACACACACACACACACACACACACACACACACACACACACACACACCGACAACACACACACACACACCGACAACACACACACACATACCGACAACACACACACACACACACACACACCGACAACACACACACACACACACCGACAACACACACACACACACACCGACAACACACACACACACACACACCGACAACACACACACACACACACCGACAACACACACACACACACAACACACACACACACCGACAACACACACACACACACACACCGCGACAACACACACACACACACACACACACACACACACACACCGACAACACACACACACACACTGACAACACACACACACACACCGACAACACACACACACACACACCGACAACACACACACACACACCGACAACACACACACACACACACACACCAACAACACACACACACACCGACAACACACACACACACCGACAACACACACACACACCGACAACACACACACACACACACCGACAACACACACACACACACCGACAACACACACACACACACACACACACCAACAACACACACACACACCGACAACACACACACACACCGACAACACACACACACACCGACAACACACACACACACCAACAACACACACACACACACACACCGACAACACACACACACACACTGACAACACACACACACACACCGACAACACACACACACACACACACACCGACAACACACACACACACCGACAACACACACACACAGACAACACACACACACACCGACAACACACACACACACACACACCGACAACACACACACACACACTGACAACACACACACACACACCGACAACACACACACACACACCGACAACACACACACACAGACAACACACACACACACACACACACCGACAACACACACACACACACACCGACAACACACACACACACACACCGACAACACACACTCACACACACACCGACAACACACACACACACACACACACACACACACATACACACACACACACACACCGACAACACACACACACACACCGACAACACACACACACACACACCGACAACACACACACACACACCGACAACACACACACACACACCGACAACACACACACTCACCGACAACACACACACACACACACCGACAACACACACACACACCTACCACACACACACACACACAACGACAACACACACACACCGACAACACACACACACACACACACACACACACACCGACAACACACACACACACACACACACACCGACAACACATACACACACACACACACACACACACACACACACACACACACACACACACACACACACACACACCGACAACACACACACACACACCGACAACACACACACACATACCGACAACACACACACACACACACACACACCGACAACACACACACACACACACCGACAACACACACACACACACACCGACAACACACACACACACACACACCGACAACACACACACACACACACCGACAACACACACACACACACAACACACACACACACCGACAACACACACACACACACACACCGCGACAACACACACACACACACACACACACACACACACACACACCGACAACACACACACACACACTGACAACACACACACACACACCGACAACACACACACACACACACCGACAACACACACACACACACCGACAACACACACACACACACACACACCAACAACACACACACACACCGACAACACACACACACACCGACAACACACACACACACCGACAACACACACACACACACACCGACAACACACACACACACACCGACAACACACACACACACACACACACCAACAACACACACACACACCGACAACACACACACACACCGACAACACACACACACACCGACAACACACACACACACCAACAACACACACACACACACACACCGACAACACACACACACACACTGACAACACACACACACACCGACAACACACACACACACACACACACCGACAACACACACACACACCGACACACACACACACACACCGACAACACACACACACACACACACCGACAACACACACACACACACTGACAACACACACACACACACCGACAACACACACACACACACCGACAACACACACACACAGACAACACACACACACACACACACACCGACAACACACACACACATACACACCGACAACACACACACACACAACACACACACACACACACACACACCGACAACACACACACACACACACCGACAACACACACACACCGACAACACACACACACACACCTACCACACACACACACACACCGACAACACACCGACAACACACACACACACACCGACAACACACACACACCGACAACACACACACACACACCGACAACACACACACACACACACACACCGACAACACACACACACACAGACAACACACACACACACACCGACAACACACACACACACACACCGACAACACACACACACCGACAACACACACAGACACACACACCGACAACACACACACACACACACACACCGACAACACACACACACACACACACACCGACAACACACACACACACACTGACAACACACACACACACACCGACAACACACACACACACACACACACCGACAACACACACACACACCGACAACACACACACACAGACAACACACACACACACCGACAACACACACACACACACACACACCGACAACACACACACACACAGACAACACACACACACACACCGACAACACACACACACACGCACCGACAACACACACACACCGACAACACACACAGACACACACACCGACAACACACACACACACACACACACCGACAACACACACACACACACACACACCGACAACACACACACACACACCGACAACACACACACACACACACCGACAACACACACACACACACCGACAACACACACACACACCGACAACACACACACACACACCGACAACACACACACACACCGACAACACAAACACACACACACACACACACACCGACAACACACACACACACACACCGACAACACACACACACACCGACAACACACACACACACAACACACACACACACCGACAACACACACACACACACACACACCGACAACACACACACACACACCGACAACACACACACACACCGACCACACACACACACACACACCGACAACACACACACACACACACCGACAACACACACACACACAACACACACACACACCGACAACACACACACACACACACACACACACACACCGACAACACACACACACACACACACACACACCGACAACACACACACAGACACTGACAACACACACACACACACACACACCGACAACACACACACACACACACCGACAACACACACACACACACCGACAACACACACACACACACACACACCAACAACACACACACACACACCAACAACACACACACACACCGACAACACACACACACACCGACAACACACACACACACACCGACAACACACACACACACCTACCACACACACACACACACACAACGACAACACACACACACCGACAAGACACACACACACACACACACCGACAACACACACACACACACCGACAACACACACACACACCTACCACACACACACACACACACAACGACAACACACACACACCGACAACACACACACACACACACACACACACCGACAACACACACACACACACACACCGACAACACACACACACAACAACAACACACACACACACACACACCGACAACACACACACACCGACAACACACACACACACACACACACACACACACACACACCGACTACACACACACACCGACAACACACACACACACACACCGACAACACACACACACACACACCGACAACACACACACACACACCGACAACACACACACACACACACACCGACAACACACACACACACACACCGACAACACACACACACCGGCAACACACACACACACCGACAACACACACACACACAACACACACACACACACCGACAACACACACACACACACCGACAACACACACACACACACACACACACCGACAACACACACACACAACACACACACACACACCGACAACACACACACACACACACACCGACAACACACACACACAAACACACCGACAACACACACACACACACACACCGACAACACACACACACACACACCGACAACACACACACACACACACACACACACACACACACACACACCGACAACACACACACACACACCGACAACACACACACACACAAACACCAGCAACACACACACACACACCGACACACACACACACACCGACAACACACACACACACACACACCGACAACACACACACACACACACACACCGACAACACACACACACACACACACACCGACAACACACACACACACACACACACACTGACAACACACACACACACACACACACCGACAACACACACACACACACACCGACAACACACACACACACACCGACAACACACACACACCGACAACACACACACACACCGACAACACACACACACACAACACACACACACCGACAACACACACACACACCGACAACACACACACACACACACACACCGACAACACACACACACACACCGACAACACACACACACCGACAACACACACACACACACCGACAACACACACACACACACCGACAACACACACACACACACACACCGACAACACACACACACACCGACAACACACACACACACACACACACACACACTGACAACACACACACACACACCGACAACACACACACACACACACCGACAACACACACACACACAACACACACACACACACACCGACAACACACACACACACACCGACAACACACACACACACACCGACAACACACACACACACCGACAACACACACACACACACACCGACAACACACACACACACAACACACACACACACACACCGACAACACACACACACACCGACAACACACACACACACACACACACCGACAACACACACACACACACCGACAACACACACACAACACACACACACACACCGACAACACACACACACACACACCGACAACACACACACACACACACACACTGACAACACACACACACACACCGACAACACACACACACACACACACCGACAACACACACACACACACCGACAACACACACACACCGACAACACACACACACACCGACAACACACACACACACACACACCGACAACACACACACACACACACACACCGACAACACACACACACACACCGACAACACACACACACACACACACACCGACAACACACACACACACACACCGACAACACACACACAAACAACACACACACCGAAAACACACACACACAAACACACCGACAACACACACACACACACCGACAACACACACACACACACCGACAACACACACACACACACCGACAACACACACACACACCGACAACACACACACCGACAACACACACACACACACACCGACAACACACACACACACACCGACAACACACACACACACACACACCGACAACACACACACACACACACACACACCGACAACACACACACACACACCCACACTGACAACACACACACACACACACCAGCAACACACACACACACACCGACAAAACACACACACACACACATCGACAACACACACACACACACCGACAACACACACACACACCGACAACACACACACACACACACACACACACACACACACCGACAACACACACACACACACCGACAACACACACACACCGACAACACACACACACACACCGACAACACACACACACACACACACCGACAACACACACACACACCGACAACACACACACACACAACACACACACACACACACCGACAACACACACACACACACACCGACAACACACACACACACACCGACAACACACACACACACACACACCGACAACACACACACACACACACCGACAACACACACACACAACAACACACACACACCGACAACACACACACACACCGACAACACACACACACACACCGACAACACACACACACACACACCGACAACACACACACACACACAGACAGACAACACACACACACACACACTGACAACACACACACACACAACACACACACACACACACCAACAACACACACACACACACACACACCGACAACACACACACACACAACACACACACACACACACCGACAACACACACACACACACACCGACAACACACACACACACCGACAACACACACACACACCTACAACACACACACACACACACCGACAACACACACACACACACACACACCGACAACACACACACACACCGACAACACACACACACACAACACACACACACACACACCAACAACACACACACACACACCTACAACACACACACACACACACCGACAACACACACACACACACACACACCGACAACACACACACACACCGACAACACACACACACACAACACACACACACACACACCAACAACACACACACACACACACACCGACAACACACACACACACAACACACACACACACACACCGACAACACACACACACACATCGACAACACACACACACACACCGACAACACACACACACACAACACACACACACACACCGACAACACACACACACACCGACAACACACACACACCGACAACACTCACACACACACACACACCGACAACACACACACACACACACCGACAACACACACACCGACAACACACACACACACACACCGACAACACACACACACACACACCGACAACACACACACACACACACACCAACAACACACACACACACCGACAACACACACACACACAACACACACACACACACCAACAACACACACACACACACCGACAACACACACACACACACCGACAACACACACACACACCGACAACACACACACACACAACACACACACACACACCGACAACACACACACACACACACCGACAACACACACACACACACACCGACAACACACACACACACACCGACAACACACACTCACACACACCGACAACACACACACACACAACACACACACACACACACCGACAACACACACACACACACCGACAACACACACACACACACACATACTGACAACACACACACACACACAACGACAACACACACACACACACACACACACCAACAACACACACACACACACCGACAACACACACACACACACACCCCGACAACACACACACACACCGACAACACACACACACACAACACACACACACACACACCGACAACACACACACACACACACACACCGACAACACACACACACACACCGACAACACACACACACACACACACACCGACAACACACACACACACACACCGACAACACACACACAAACAACACACACACCGAAAACACACACACACAAACACACCGACAACACACACACACACACCGACAACACACACACACACACCGACAACACACACACACACACCGACAACACACACACACACCGACAACACACACACCGACAACACACACACACACACACCGACAACACACACACACACACCGACAACACACACACACACACACACCGACAACACACACACACACACACACACACCGACAACACACACACACACACCCACACTGACAACACACACACACACACACCAGCAACACACACAAACACACCGACAAAACACACACACACACACATCGACAACACACACACACACACCGACAACACACACACACACCGACAACACACACACACACACACACACCGACAACACACACACACACACAGACAGACAACACACACACACACACACTGACAACACACACACACACAACACACACACACACACACCAACAACACACACACACACACACACACCGACAACACACACACACACAACACACACACACACACACCGACAACACACACACACACACACCGACAACACACACACACACCGACAACACACACACACACCTACAACACACACACACACACACCGACAACACACACACACACACACACACCGACAACACACACACACACCGACAACACACACACACACAACACACACACACACACACCAACAACACACAC
>NC_138319.1:452500-457500 GCF_965601325.2 Salmo salar | reverse complement strand
CACTCACACACACACACACCGACAACACACACACACACACACCGACAACACACACACACACCGACAACACACACACACACACACCGACAACACACACACACACACCGACAACACACACACACACACACACACACCGACAACACACACACACACCGACACACACACACACACCGACAACACACACACACACACACACACCGACAACACACACACACACACACCGACAACACACACACACACACACACTAACAACACACCGACAACACACACACACACACCGACAACACACACACACCGACAACACACACACACACACACCGACAACACACACACACACACCGACAACACACACACACACACACACACCGACAACACACACACACACACACCGATAACACACACACACCGACAACACACACACACCGACAACACACACACACACACACCGACAACACACACACACACCGACAACACACACACACACACCGACAACACACACACACACACACCGACAACACACACACACACAACATACACACACACACATACCGACAACACACACACACACACCGACAACACACACACACACACACCAACAACACACCGACAACACACACACACACACCGACAACACACACACACCGACAACACACACACACACACACACCGACAACACACAGACACACACACACCGACAACACACACACACACACACACCGATAACACACACACACCGACAACACACACACACACACACACCGACAACACACACACACACCGACAACACACACACACACACACACCGACAACACACACACACACACACCGACAACACACACACACAGCGACAACACACACACACACAACACACACACACACACACACCGACAACACACACACACCGACAACACTCACACACACACACACCGACAACACACACACACACACACCGACAACACACACACACACACACACTAACAACACACCGACAACACACACACACACACCGACAACACACACACACCGACAACACACACACACACACACCGACAACACACACACACACACACACCGACAACACACACACACACACACCGACAACACACACACACCGACAACACACACACACCGACACACACACACACACACACGACAACACACACACACACCGACAACACACACACACACACACCGACAACACACACACACACAACACACACACACACACACACACCGACAACACACACACACACACCGACAACACACACACACACACACACACACACACCGACAACACACACACACACACACACCGACAACACACACACACGACAACACACACACACACACACACACACACCGACACACACACACACACACCACACCGACACACACACACACACACACACCGACAACACACACACACACACCGACAACACACACACACACACACACCGACAACACACACACACACACCGACAACACACACACACACACACCACAACACACACACACCGACAACACACACACACACACACCGACAACACACACACACACACAACACACACACACACACACACACACACACACACACCGACAACACACACACACACGACACGACACACACACACACACACACCGACAACACACACACACACACACCGACAACACACACACACACGACAACACACACACACACACCGACAACACACACACACACCACGACACACACACACACACACACACCGACAACACACACACACACCGACAACACACACACACACACACACACACACACACACACGACAACACACACACACACACACACACCGACAACACACACACACACACACACACACACACACACACACCGACAACACACACACACACACACCGACAACACACACACACACACGACACACACGACACACACACACACACACACGACAACACACACACACACACACACACACACACACACACACACCGACAACACACACACACACACACGACAACACACACACACACACACACACACACACACACCGACAACACACACACACACACACCGACAACACACACACACACAACGACACACACACACACACACCGACAACACACACACACACACCGACAACACACACACACACACACACCGACAACACACACACACACACACACGACAACACACACACACACACACACACACCAACAACACACACACACACACCGACAACACACACACACACACACACCGACAACACACACACACACACGACAACACACACACACACACCGACAACACACACACACGACAACACACACACACACACACCGACAACACACACACACACCGACAACACACACACACACACACACCGACAACACACACACACACACCGACAACACACACACACACACACACACACACACACACACACACACACACACACACCGACAACACACACACACACACCGACAACACACACACACACACCGACAACACACACACACACACACGACAACACACACACCGACAACACACACACACACACACCGACAACACACACACACACACCGACAACACACACACACACACCGACACACACACACACACACACACACACACCGACAACACACACACACCACACACACACACACACACACCACACACACACACACAGCAACACACACACACACCGACAACACACACACACACCACGACAACACACACACACACACCGACAACACACACACACACCGACAACACACACACACACACACACACACACACACACCGACAACACACACACACACACCGACACACACACACTCACACACCGACGACACACACACACACCGACAACACACACACACACAACACACACACCGACAACACACACAACACACGACAGACACACACACACACACACACCGACAACACACACACACACACACACCGACAACACACACACACACACCGACAACACACACACACACACACCGACAACACACACACACACACCGACAACGCACACACACACACCAACACACACACACACGCACACCGACAACACACACACACACACACCGACAACACACACACACCGACAACACACACACACACACCGACAACACACACACACACGACACCAGACACACACACCGACACACACACACACCGAACAACACACACACACACACACCGACAACACACACACACACCGACAACACGCACACACACACGACACACACACACACACCGACAACACACACACACACCGACAACACACACACACACACACCGACAACACACACACACACACACACCCCACAACACACACACACACCGACAACACCCACACACACACACACACACACACACACCGACAACACACACACACAAACAACACACACACACCGACAACACACACACACACACACACACACCGACAACACACACACACACCGACAACACACACACACACACCGACAACACACACACACACACACCGACAACACACACACACACACACCCTCGCACAACACACACACACGACAACACACACACACACACACACCGACAACACACACACACACACACCGACAACACACACACACACACCGACACCGACACACACACACAACACACACACACACACCGACAACACACACACACACCGACAACACACACGCACACACCGACACACACACACACACACACCGACAACACACACACACACACACGACCGAACACACACACACACCGACAACACACACACACACACGACAACACACACACACACAACACACACACACACACCAACAACACACACACACACACACCGACAACACACACACACACACACACCGACAACACACACACACACACCGACAACACACACACCGACAACACACACGCACACAACACACACACACACACCGACAACACACACACACACACACACACCGACAACACACGCACACACACCGACAACACACACACACACACCGACAACACACACTACACACACCGACAACCCGCACACACACACACACCGACAACACACACACACACACACCGACAACACACACACACACCGACAACACACACACAAACACACCGACAACACACACACACACCGACAACGACACACACACACACACCGACAAACACACACACACACCGACAACACACACACACACACACACACACCGACCGACACACACACACACCGACAACACACACACACACACACCGACAACACACACACACACACACACACGACAACACACACACACACACCGACAACACACACACACACACACTAACAACACACCGACAACACACACACACACACCGACAACACACACACACCGACAACACACACACACACACACCGACAACACACACACACACACCGACAACACACACACACACACACATACCGACAACACACACACACACACCGATAACACACACACACCGACAACACACACACACACCGACAACACACACACACACACACCGACAACACACACACACACCGACAACACACACACACACACCGACAACACACACACACACACCGACAACACACACACACACAACATACACACACACACACACCGACAACACACACACACACACACCGACAACACACACACACACACCGACAACACACCGACAACACACACGCACACACCGACAACACACACACACCGACAACACACACACACACACACACACCGACAACACACAGACACACACACACACACCGACAACACACACACACACACACACCGACACACACACACACCGACAACACACACACACACACACACGCACACACACACACACACACCGACAACCCACACACACGACACCGACAACACACACACACACACACCGACAACACACACACACGCTCGACAACACACACACACACACACACACACACACACCGACAACACACACACACACTGACAACACTCACACA
>NC_138319.1:415000-432500 GCF_965601325.2 Salmo salar | reverse complement strand
CACACACACCGACAACACACACACACACAACACACACACACACACACACCGACAACACACACACACCGACAACACTCACACACACACACACCGACAACACACACACACACACACCGACAACACACACACACACCGACAACACACACACACACACACCGACAACACACACACACACACCGACAACACACACACACACACACACACCGACAACACACACACACACCGACAACACACACACACACACCGACAACACACACACACATACACCGACAACACACACACACACACAACGACAACACACACACACACACACACACCAACAACACACACACACACCGACAACACACACACACACACACACCGACAACACACACACACACCGACAACACACACACACACAACACACACACACACACACCGACAACACACACACACACACACACACCGACAACACACACACACACACACGACAACACACACACACACACACACCGACAACACACACACACACACACCGACAACACACACACAAACAACACACACACCGACAACACACACACACAAACACACCGACAACACACACACACACACACCGACAACACACACACACACACCGACAACACACACACACACACCGACAACACACACACACACCGACAACACACACACCGACAACACACACACACACACACCGACAACACACACACACACACCGACAACACACACACACACACACACCGACAACACACACACACACACACACACACACACCGACAACACACACACACACACACACACTGACAACACACACACACACACACCAGCAACACACACACACACACCGACAAAACACACACACACACACATCGACAACACACACACACACACCGACAACACACACACACACCGACAACACACACACACACACACACACACACACACACCGACAACACACACACACACACCGACAACACACACACACCGACAACACACACACACACACCGACAACACACACACACCGACAAAACACACACACACACACACCGACAACACACACACACACACACACACACCGACAACACACACACACACACCGACAACACACACACACACACCGACAACACACACACACACACACCGACAACACACACACACACAACACACACACACACACACCGACAACACACACACACACACACACACACACACACCGACAACACACACACACACACCGACAACACAAACACACACACATACCGACAACACACACACACACACACCGACAACACGCACACACACCGACAACACACACACACACACCGACAACACACACACACACACACACCGACAACACACACACACACCGACAACACACACACACACAACACAACACACACACACACACACCGACAACACACACACACACACACACAACACACACACACCGACAACACACACACACACACACACACACACACACACACCGACACACACACACACACACACGACAACACACACACACACACCGACAACACACACACACACACACACACACACACACACCGACAACACACACACACACACACCGACAACACACACACACACACACCGACAACACACACACACACACCGACAACACACACACACACACACACCGACAACACACACACACACACACACGACACACACACACACAACACAACACACACACACCGACAACACACACACACACACACACCGACAACACACACACACACACACCGACAACACACACACACACCGACAACACACACACACACACACCGACAACACACACACACACACCGACACACACACACACACACACACACACCGACAACACACACACACACACCGACACACACACACACACACACCGACAACACACACACACACACACCGACAACACACACACACACACACACGACAACACACACACACACACACACACCAGACAACACACACACACACCGACAACACACACACACACACACACCGACAACACACACACACACACCGACAACACACACACACACACACACACACACACACACACCGACACACACACACACACACACACACCGACAACACACACACACACACCGACAACACACACACACACACACACACCGACAACACACACACACACACACGACAACACACACACACACACACCGACAACACACACACACACACACCGACAACACACACACACACACACACCGACAACACACACACACACCGACAACACACACACACACACACACACACACACACACACACACAACACACACACACACACACCGACAACACACACACACACAACACACACACACACACACCGACAACACACACACACACATCGACAACACACACACACACACCGACAACACACACACACACAACACACACACACACACCGACAACACACACACACACACACCGACAACACACACACACACACACCGACAACACACACACACACACCGACAACACACACTCACACACACCGACAACACACACACACACAACACACACACACACACACACCGACAACACACACACACCGACAACACTCACACACACACACACCGACAACACACACACACACACACCGACAACACACACACACACCGACAACACACACACACACACACCGACAACACACACACACACACCGACAACACACACACACACACACACACCGACAACACACACACACACCGACAACACACACACACACACCGACAACACACACACACATACACCGACAACACACACACACACACAACGACAACACACACACACACACACACACCAACAACACACACACACACCGACAACACACACACACACACACACCGACAACACACACACACACCGACAACACACACACACACAACACACACACACACACACCGACAACACACACACACACACACACACCGACAACACACACACACACACACACGACAACACACACACACACACACACCGACAACACACACACACACACACCGACAACACACACACAAACAACACACACACCGACAACACACACACACAAACACACCGACAACACACACACACACACACCGACAACACACACACACACACCGACAACACACACACACACACCGACAACACACACACACACCGACAACACACACACCGACAACACACACACACACACACCGACAACACACACACACACACCGACAACACACACACACACACACACCGACAACACACACACACACACACACACACACACCGACAACACACACACACACACACACACTGACAACACACACACACACACACCAGCAACACACACACACACACCGACAAAACACACACACACACACATCGACAACACACACACACACACCGACAACACACACACACACCGACAACACACACACACACACACACACACACACACACCGACAACACACACACACACACCGACAACACACACACACCGACAACACACACACACACACCGACAACACACACACACCGACAAAACACACACACACACACACCGACAACACACACACACACACACACCGACAACACACACACACACACCGACAACACACACACACACACCGACAACACACACACACACACACCGACAACACACACACACACACACACACACACACACACCGACAACACACACACACACACACACACACACACACCGACAACACACACACACACACCGACAACACAAACACACACACATACCGACAACACACACACACACACACCGACAACACGCACACACACCGACAACACACACACACACACCGACAACACACACACACACACACACCGACAACACACACACACACCGACAACACACACACACCACAACACACACACACACACACCGACAACACACACACACACACCAACAACACACACACACACACACCGACAACACACACACACACAACACACACACACACACACCGACAACACACACACACACATCGACAACACACACACACACACCGACAACACACACACACACAACACACACACACACACCGACAACACACACACACACACACCGACAACACACACACACACACACCGACAACACACACACACACACCGACAACACACACTCACACACACCGACAACACACACACACACAACACACACACACACACACACCGACAACACACACACACCGACAACACTCACACACACACACACCGACAACACACACACACACACACCGACAACACACACACACACCGACAACACACACACACACACACCGACAACACACACACACACACCGACAACACACACACACACACACACACCGACAACACACACACACACCGACACACACACACACACACACCGACAACACACACACACATACACCGACAACACACACACACACACAACGACAACACACACACACACACACACACCAACAACACACACACACACCGACAACACACACACACACACACACCGACAACACACACACACACCGACAACACACACACACACAACACACACACACACACACCGACAACACACACACACACACACACACCGACAACACACACACACACACCGACAACACACACACACACACACACACCGACAACACACACACACACACACCGACAACACACACACAAACAACACACACACCGACAACACACACACACAAACACACCGACAACACACACACACACACACCGACAACACACACACACACACCGACAACACACACACACACACCGACAACACACACACACACCGACAACACACACACCGACAACACACACACACACACACCGACAACACACACACACACACCGACAACACACACACACACACACACCGACAACACACACACACACACACACACACACACCGACAACACACACACACACACACACACTGACAACACACACACACACACACCAGCAACACACACACACACACCGACAAAACACACACACACACACATCGACAACACACACACACACACCGACAACACACACACACACCGACAACACACACACACACACACACACACACACACACCGACAACACACACACACACACCGACAACACACACACACCGACAACACACACACACACACCGACAACACACACACACCGACAAAACACACACACACACACACCGACAACACACACACACACACACACCGACAACACACACACACACACCGACAACACACACACACACACCGACAACACACACACACACACACCGACAACACACACACACACAACACACACACACACACACCGACAACACACACACACACACACACACACACACACCGACAACACACACACACACACCGACAACACAAACACACACACATACCGACAACACACACACACACACACCGACAACACGCACACACACCGACAACACACACACACACACCGACAACACACACACACACACACACCGACAACACACACACACACCGACAACACACACACACACAACACACACACACACACACCGACAACACACACACACACACCGACAACACACACACACACACCGACAACACACACACACACACACACCGACAACACACACACACACACACCGACAACACACACACAAACAACACACACACACCGACAACACACACACACAAACACACCGACAACACACACACACACACACCGACAACACACACACACACACCGACAACACACACACACACACCGACAACACACACACACACACACACCGACAACACACACACCGACAACACACACACACACACACCGACAACACACACACACACACACACCGACAACACACACACACACACACACCGACAACACACACACACACACACACACACCGACAACACACACACACACACACACTGACAACACACACACACACACACCAGCAACACACACACACACACCGACAAAACACACACACACACCGACAACACACACACACACACCGACAACACACACACACACCGACAACACACACACACACACACACACACACACACACACACACCGACAACACACACACACCGACAACACACACACACCGACAACACACACACACACACACCGACAACACACACACACACAACACACACACACACACCGACAAAACACACACACACACACCGACAACAGACACACACACACACAGAACATAAACACGCACACACACCGACAACACACACACACACACACCGACAACACACACACACACCGACAACCCACACACACACACACACCGACAACACACACACACACACACCGACAACACACACACAAACAACACACACACACCGACAACACACACACACAAACACACCGACAACACACACACACACACACCGACAACACACACACACCGACAACACACACACACACTCCGACAACACACACACACACACACACACACACCGACAACACACACACCGACAACACACACACACACACACCGACAACACACACACACACACCGACAACACACACACACACACACACACCGACAACACACACACACACACACACACACCGACAACACACACACACACACACACACTGATAACACACACACACACACACACACACACCGACAACACACACACACACACACATACCGACAACACACACACACACACACACCGACAACACACACACACACAACACACACACACACACACCGACAACACACACACACACACACATACCAACAACACACACACACACACACCGACAACACACACACACACAACACACACACACACACACCGACAACACACACACACACACACCGACAACACACACACACACCGACAACACACACACACACCGACAACACACACACACACACCGACAACACACACACACACACACACACACCGACAACACACACACACACCGACAACACACACACACACAACACACACACACACACACCAACAACACACACACACACACACACACAACACACACACACACACACACACCGACAACACACACACACCGACAACACTCACACACACACACACCGACAACACACACACACACACCGACAACACACACACACACCGACAACACACACACACACACCGACAACACACACACACACCGACAACACACACACACACACAGACAGACAACACACACACACACACTGACAACACACACACACACAACACACACACACACACACCAACAACACACACACACACACACCGACAACACACACACACACAACAAACACACACACACCGACAACACACACACACACACACCGACAACACACACACACACACACACACACACACACACCGACAACACACACACACACACCGACAACACACACACACCGACAACACACACACACACACCGACAACACACACACACCGACAAAACACACACACACACACACCGACAACACACACACACACACACACCGACAACACACACACACACACCGACAACACACACACACACACCGACAACACACACACACACACACCGACAACACACACACACACAACACACACACACACACACCGACAACACACACACACACACACACACACACACACCGACAACACACACACACACACCGACAACACAAACACACACACATACCGACAACACACACACACACACACCGACAACACGCACACACACCGACAACACACACACACACACCGACAACACACACACACACACACACCGACAACACACACACACACCGACAACACACACACACACAACACACACACACACACACCGACAACACACACACACACACCGACAACACACACACACACACCGACAACACACACACACACACACACCGACAACACACACACACACACACCGACAACACACACACAAACAACACACACACACCGACAACACACACACACAAACACACCGACAACACACACACACACACACCGACAACACACACACACACACCGACAACACACACACACACACCGACAACACACACACACACACACACCGACAACACACACACCGACAACACACACACACACACACCGACAACACACACACACACACACCGACAACACACACACACACACACACCGACAACACACACACACACACACACACACCGACAACACACACACACACACACACTGACAACACACACACACACACACCAGCAACACACACACACACACCGACAAAACACACACACACACCGACAACACACACACACACACCGACAACACACACACACACCGACAACACACACACACACACACACACACACACACACACACACCGACAACACACACACACCGACAACACACACACACCGACAACACACACACACACACACCGACAACACACACACACACAACACACACACACACACCGACAAAACACACACACACACACCGACAACAGACACACACACACACAGAACATAAACACGCACACACACCGACAACACACACACACACACACCGACAACACACACACACACCGACAACCCACACACACACACACACCGACAACACACACACACACACACCGACAACACACACACAAACAACACACACACACCGACAACACACACACACAAACACACCGACAACACACACACACACACACCGACAACACACACACACCGACAACACACACACACACTCCGACAACACACACACACACACACACACACACCGACAACACACACACCGACAACACACACACACACACACCGACAACACACACACACACACCGACAACACACACACACACACACACACCGACAACACACACACACACACACACACACCGACAACACACACACACACACACACACTGATAACACACACACACACACACACACACACCGACAACACACACACACACACACATACCGACAACACACACACACACACACACCGACAACACACACACACACAACACACACACACACACACCGACAACACACACACACACACACATACCAACAACACACACACACACACACCGACAACACACACACACACAACACACACACACACACACCGACAACACACACACACACACACCGACAACACACACACACACCGACAACACACACACACACCGACAACACACACACACACACCGACAACACACACACACACACACACACACCGACAACACACACACACACCGACAACACACACACACACAACACACACACACACACACCAACAACACACACACACACACACACACAACACACACACACACACACACACCGACAACACACACACACCGACAACACTCACACACACACACACCGACAACACACACACACACACCGACAACACACACACACACCGACAACACACACACACACACCGACAACACACACACACACCCGACAACACACACACACACACAGACAGACAACACACACACACACACTGACAACACACACACACACAACACACACACACACACACCAACAACACACACACACACACACCGACAACACACACACACACAACAAACACACACACACCGACAACACACACACACACACACCGACAACACACACACACACCGACAACACACACACACACCGACAACACACACACACACACCGACACACACACACACACACACACACACACCGACAACACACACACACACCGACAACACACACACACACAACACACACACACACACCAACAACACACACACACACACACACCGACAACACACACACCCGACAACACACACACACACACACCGACAACACACACACACACACACCGACAACACACACACACACACACACTAACAACACACCGACAACACACACACACACACCGACAACACACACACACCGACAACACACACACACACACACCGACAACACACACACACACACCGACAACACACACACACACACACACACCGACAACACACACACACACACACCGATAACACACACACACCGACAACACACACACACACACCGACAACACACACACACACACACCGACAACACACACACACACTGACAACACACACACACACACCGACAACACACACACACACACACCGACAACACACACACACACAACACACACACACACACACACCGACAACACACACACACACACACCGACAACACACACACACCGACAACACACACACACACACACACACCGACAACACACAGACACACACACACACACACACCGATAACACACACACACACACACCGATAACACACACACACCGACAACACACACACACACACACCGACAACACACACACACCGACAACACACACACACACACACACACCGACAACACACACACACACACACCGACAACACACACACACAGCGACAACACACACACACACAACACACACACACACACACACCGACAACACACACACACCGACAACACTCACACACACACACACCGACAACACACACACACACACACACCGACAACACACACACACACCGACAACACACACACACACCGACAACACACACAAACACACACCGACAACACACACACACACACACACCGACAACACACACACACCGACAACACACACACACACAACACACACACACACACACCAACAACACACACACACACACACACCGACAACACACACACAGCACACACACACACACACACCGACAACACACACACACACATCGACAACACACACACACACACCGACAACACACACACACACAACACACACACACACACCGACAACACACACACACACACACCGACAACACACACACACACACACACCGACAACACACACACACACACCGACAACACACACTCACACACACTGACAACACACACACACACAACACACACACACACCGACAACACACACACACCGACAACACTCACACACACACACACCGACAACACACACACACACAACACACACACACACACACCAACAACACACACACACACACACACACCGACAACACACACACACACAACACACACACACACACACCGACAACACACACACACACACACCGACAACACACACACACACCGACAACACACACACACCGACAACACACACACACACACACCGACAACACACACACACACACACACACACACCGACAACACACACACACACCGACAACACACCGACAACACACACAACACACACACACACACACCAACAACACACACACACACACACACCGACAACACACACACACACAACACACACACACACACACCGACAACACACACACACACATCGACAACACACACACACTCACCGACAACACACACACACACACACCGACAACACACACACACACACACCGACAACACACACACACACACACCGACAACACACACACACACACACCGACAACACACACACACACACTAACAACACACCGACAACACACACACACACACCGACAACACACACACACCGACAACACACACACACACACACCGACAACACACACACACACACCGACAACACACACACACACACACACACCGACAACACACACACACACACACACCGATAACACACACACACCGACAACACACACACACACACCGACAACACACACACACACCGACAACACACACACACACTGACAACACACACACACACACCGACAACACACACACACACACACCGACAACACACACACACACAACACACACACACACACACACCGACAACACACACACACACACACCGACAACACACACACACACACACCGACAACACACACACACACACCGACAACACACACACACCGACAACACACACACACACACACACACACACCGACAACACACAGACACACACACACACACACCGATAACACACACACACACACACACCGATAACACACACACACCGACAACACACACACACACACACCGACAACACACACACACACCGACAACACACACACACACACACACACACCGACAACACACACACACACACACCGACAACACACACACACAGCGACAACACACACACACACAACACACACACACACACACCGACAACACACACACACCGACAACACTAAAACACACACACACCGACAACACACACACACACACCGACAACACACACACACACACACCGACAACACACACACACACCGACAACACACACACACACACACACCGACAACACACACACACACACACACCGACAACACACACACACACCGACAACACACACACACACAACACACACACACACACACCAACAACACACACACACACACACACCGACAACACACACACACACATCGACAACACACACACACACACCGACAACACACACACACACAACACACACACACACACCGACAACACACACACACACACACCGACAACACACACACACACACACCGACAACACACACACACACCGACAACACACACTCACACACACTGACAACACACACACACACAACACACACACACACACCGACAACACACACACACCGACAACACTCACACACACACACACCGACAACACACACACACACACACACCGACAACACACACACACAACGACAACACACACACACACACACCGACAACACACACACACACACACCGACAACACACACACACACACACACCGACAACACACACACACACCGACAACACACACACACACAACACACACACACACACCAACAACACACACACACACACACCGACAACACACACACACACACACACACACCGACAACACACACACACACCGACAACACACACACACACAACACACACACACACACCGACAACACACACACACACACATCGACAACACACACACACACACACCGACAACACACACACACACACACACTAACAACACACCGACAACACACACACACACACCGACAACACACACACACCGACAACACACACACACACACACCGACAACACACACACACACACCGACAACACACACACACACACACACCGACAACACACACACACACACCGATAACACACACACACCGACAACACACACACACACACCGACAACACACACACACACCGACAACACACACACACACACACACACACACACACCGACAACACACACACACACACACACACCGACAACACACACACACACCGACAACACACACACACACAACACACACACACACACACACCGACAACACACACACACCGACAACACTCACACACACACACACCAACAACACACACACACACACCGACAACACACACACACACCGACAACACACACACACACACCGACAACACACACACACACACACCGACAACACACACACACACACAGACAGACAACACACACACACACACACTGACAACACACACACACACAACACACACACACACACACCAACAACACACACACACACACACACACACACACCGACAACACACACACACACAACACACACACACACCGACAACACACACACACACACACACCGACAACACACACACACACCGACAACACACACACACACACACCGACAACACACACACACACACACACCGACAACACACACACACACTGACAACACACACACACACAACACACACACACACACCAACAACACACACACACACACACCGACAACACACACACACACAACACACACACACACACACCGACAACACACACACACACATCGACAACACACACACACACACCGACAACACACACACACACAACACACACACACACACCGACAACACACACACACACCGACAACACACACACACACACACCGACAACACACACACACACACCGACAACACACACTCACACACACCGACAACACACACACACACAACACACACACACACACACACCGACAACACACACACACCGACAACACTCACACACACACACACCGACAACACACACACACACACACCGACAACACACACACACACCGACAACACACACACACACACACCGACAACACACACACACACACCGACAACACACACACACACACACACACCGACAACACACACACACACCGACAACACACACACACACACACCGACAACACACACACACACACCGACAACACACACACACACACACACACCGACAACACACACACACACCGACACACACACACACACACACCGACAACACACACACACATACACCGACAACACACACACACACACAACGACAACACACACACACACACACACACCAACAACACACACACACACCGACAACACACACACACACACACACCGACAACACACACACACACCGACAACACACACACACACAACACACACACACACACACCGACAACACACACACACACACACACACCGACAACACACACACACACACCGACAACACACACACACACACACACACCGACAACACACACACACACACACCGACAACACACACACAAACAACACACACACCGACAACACACACACACAAACACACCGACAACACACACACACACACACCGACAACACACACACACACACCGACAACACACACACACACACCGACAACACACACACACACCGACAACACACACACCGACAACACACACACACACACACCGACAACACACACACACACACCGACAACACACACACACACACACACCGACAACACACACACACACACACACACACACACCGACAACACACACACACACACACACACTGACAACACACACACACACACACCAGCAACACACACACACACACCGACAAAACACACACACACACACATCGACAACACACACACACACACCGACAACACACACACACACCGACAACACACACACACACACACACACACACACACACACACACACCGACAACACACACACACACACCGACAACACACACACACCGACAACACACACACACACACCGACAACACACACACACCGACAAAACACACACACACACACACCGACAACACACACACACACACACACCGACAACACACACACACACACCGACAACACACACACACACACCGACAACACACACACACACACACCGACAACACACACACACACAACACACACACACACACACCGACAACACACACACACACACACACACACACACACCGACAACACACACACACACACCGACAACACAAACACACACACATACCGACAACACACACACACACACACCGACAACACGCACACACACCGACAACACACACACACACACCGACAACACACACACACACACACACCGACAACACACACACACACCGACAACACACACACACACACACAACACACACACACACACACCGACAACACACACACACACACCAACAACACACACACACACACACCGACAACACACACACACACAACACACACACACACACACCGACAACACACACACACACATCGACAACACACACACACACACCGACAACACACACACACACAACACACACACACACACCGACAACACACACACACACACACCGACAACACACACACACACACACCGACAACACACACACACACACCGACAACACACACTCACACACACCGACAACACACACACACACAACACACACACACACACACACCGACAACACACACACACCGACAACACTCACACACACACACACCGACAACACACACACACACACACCGACAACACACACACACACCGACAACACACACACACACACACCGACAACACACACACACACACCGACAACACACACACACACACACACACCGACAACACACACACACACCGACACACACACACACACACACCGACAACACACACACACATACACCGACAACACACACACACACACAACGACAACACACACACACACACACACACACCAACAACACACACACACACCGACAACACACACACACACACACACCGACAACACACACACACACCGACAACACACACACACACAACACACACACACACACACCGACAACACACACACACACACACACACCGACAACACACACACACACACCGACAACACACACACACACACACACACCGACAACACACACACACACACCGACAACACACACACAAACAACACACACACCGACAACACACACACACAAACACACCGACAACACACACACACACACACACCGACAACACACACACACACACCGACAACACACACACACACACCGACAACACACACACACACCGACAACACACACACCGACAACACACACACACACACACCGACAACACACACACACACACCGACAACACACACACACACACACACCGACAACACACACACACACACACACACACACACCGACAACACACACACACACACACACACTGACAACACACACACACACACACCAGCAACACACACACACACACCGACAAAACACACACACACACACATCGACAACACACACACACACACCGACAACACACACACACACCGACAACACACACACACACACACACACACACACACACCGACAACACACACACACACACCGACAACACACACACACCGACAACACACACACACACACCGACAACACACACACACCGACAAAACACACACACACACACACCGACAACACACACACACACACACACCGACAACACACACACACACACCGACAACACACACACACACACCGACAACACACACACACACACACCGACAACACACACACACACAACACACACACACACACACCGACACACACACACACACACACACACACACACCGACAACACACACACACACACCGACAACACAAACACACACACATACCGACAACACACACACACACACACCGACAACACGCACACACACCGACAACACACACACACACACCGACAACACACACACACACACACACCGACAACACACACACACACCGACAACACACACACACACAACACACACACACACACACCGACAACACACACACACACACCGACAACACACACACACACACCGACAACACACACACACACACACACCGACAACACACACACACACACACCGACAACACACACACAAACAACACACACACACCGACAACACACACACACAAACACACCGACAACACACACACACACACACCGACAACACACACACACACACCGACAACACACACACACACACCGACAACACACACACACACACACACCGACAACACACACACCGACAACACACACACACACACACCGACAACACACACACACACACACCGACAACACACACACACACACACACCGACAACACACACACACACACACACACACCGACAACACACACACACACACACACTGACAACACACACACACACACACCAGCAACACACACACACACACCGACAAAACACACACA
>NC_138319.1:405000-410000 GCF_965601325.2 Salmo salar | reverse complement strand
ACACACCGACAACACTCACACACACACACACCAACAACACACACACACACACCGACAACACACACACACACCGACAACACACACACACACACCGACAACACACACACACACACACCGACAACACACACACACACACAGACAGACAACACACACACACACACACTGACAACACACACACACACAACACACACACACACACACCAACAACACACACACACACACACACACACACACCGACAACACACACACACACAACACACACACACACCGACAACACACACACACACACACACCGACAACACACACACACCGACAACACACACACACACACACCGACAACACACACACACACACACACCGACAACACACACACACACTGACAACACACACACACACAACACACACACACACACCAACAACACACACACACACACACCGACAACACACACACACACAACACACACACACACACACCGACAACACACACACACACATCGACAACACACACACACACACCGACAACACACACACACACAACACACACACACACACCGACAACACACACACACACCGACAACACACACACACACACACCGACAACACACACACACACACCGACAACACACACTCACACACACCGACAACACACACACACACAACACACACACACACACACACCGACAACACACACACACCGACAACACTCACACACACACACACCGACAACACACACACACACACACCGACAACACACACACACACCGACAACACACACACACACACACCGACAACACACACACACACACCGACAACACACACACACACACACACACCGACAACACACACACACACCGACACACACACACACACACACCGACAACACACACACACATACACCGACAACACACACACACACACAACGACAACACACACACACACACACACACACCAACAACACACACACACACCGACAACACACACACACACACACACCGACAACACACACACACACCGACAACACACACACACACAACACACACACACACACACCGACAACACACACACACACACACACACCGACAACACACACACACACACCGACAACACACACACACACACACACACCGACAACACACACACACACACACCGACAACACACACACAAACAACACACACACCGACAACACACACACACAAACACACCGACAACACACACACACACACACCGACAACACACACACACACACACACCGACAACACACACACACACACCGACAACACACACACACACCGACAACACACACACCGACAACACACACACACACACACCGACAACACACACACACACACCGACAACACACACACACACACACACCGACAACACACACACACACACACACACACACACCGACAACACACACACACACACACACACTGACAACACACACACACACACACCAGCAACACACACACACACACTGACAAAACACACACACACACATATCGACAACACACACACACACACCGACAACACACACACACACCGACAACACACACACACACACACACACACACACACACCGACAACACACACACACACACCGACAACACACACACACCGACAACACACACACACACACCGACAACACACACACACCGACAAAACACACACACACACACACCGACAACACACACACACACACACACACACCGACAACACACACACACACACCGACAACACACACACACACACCGACAACACACACACACACACACCGACAACACACACACACACAACACACACACACACACACCGACAACACACACACACACACACACACACACACACCGACAACACACACACACACCGACAACACAAACACACACACATACCGACAACACACACACACACACACCGACAACACGCACACACACCGACAACACACACACACACACCGACAACACACACACACACACACACCGACAACACACACACACACCGACAACACACACACACACAACACACACACACACACACACCGACAACACACACACACACACCGACAACACACACACACACCGACAACACACACACACACACACACCGACAACACACACACACACACACCGACAACACACACACAAACAACACACACACACCGACAACACACACACACAAACACACCGACAACACACACACACACACACCGACAACACACACACACACACCGACAACACACACACACACACCGACAACACACACACACACCGACAACACACACACACACACACCGACAACACACACACACACACACACCGACAACACACACACACACTGACAACACACACACACACAACACACACACACACACCAACAACACACACACACACACACACCGACAACACACACACACACAACACACACACACACACACCGACAACACACACACACACATCGACAACACACACACACACACCGACAACACACACACACACAACACACACACACACACCGACAACACACACACACACACACCGACAACACACACACACACACACCGACAACACACACACACACACCGACAACACACACTCACACACACCGACAACACACACACACACAACACACACACACACACACACCGACAACACACACACACCGACAACACTCACACACACACACACCGACAACACACACACACACACACCGACAACACACACACACACCGACAACACACACACACACACACCGACAACACACACACACACACCGACAACACACACACACACACACACACACCGACAACACACACACACACCGACACACACACACACACACACACCGACAACACACACACACATACACCGACAACACACACACACACACAACGACAACACACACACACACACACACACCAACAACACACACACACACCGACAACACACACACACACACACACACCGACAACACACACACACACCGACAACACACACACACACAACACACACACACACACACCGACAACACACACACACACACACACACCGACAACACACACACACACACCGACAACACACACACACACACACACACCGACAACACACACACACACACACCGACAACACACACACAAACAACACACACACCGACAACACACACACACAAACACACCGACAACACACACACACACACACCGACAACACACACACACACACCGACAACACACACACACACACCGACAACACACACACACACCGACAACACACACACCGACAACACACACACACACACACCGACAACACACACACACACACCGACAACACACACACACACACACACCGACAACACACACACACAGCGACAACACACACACACACAACACACACACACACACACACCGACAACACACACACACCGACAACACTCACACACACACACACCGACAACACACACACACACACACCCGACAACACACACACACACCGACAACACACACACACACCGACAACACACACACACACACACCGACAACACACACACACACACACACCGACAACACACACACACCGACAACACACACACACACAACACACACACACACACACCAACAACACACACACACACACACACCGACAACACACACACAGCACACACACACACACACACCGACAACACACACACACACATCGACAACACACACACACACACCGACAACACACACACACACAACACACACACACACACCGACAACACACACACACACACACCGACAACACACACACACACACACACCGACAACACACACACACACACCGACAACACACACTCACACACACTGACAACACACACACACACAACACACACACACACACACACCGACAACACACACACACCGACAACACTCACACACACACACACCGACAACACACACACACACAACACACACACACACACACCCAACAACACACACACACACACACACACCGACAACACACACACACACAACACACACACACACACACCGACAACACACACACACACACACCGACAACACACACACACACCGACAACACACACACACCGACAACACACACACACACACACCGACAACACACACACACACACACACACACACCGACAACACACACACACACCGACAACACACCGACAACACACACAACACACACACACACACACCAACAACACACACACACACACACACCGACAACACACACACACACAACACACACACACACACACCGACAACACACACACACACATCGACAACACACACACACACACACCGACAACACACACACACACACACCGACAACACACACACACACACACCGACAACACACACACACACACACCGACAACACACACACACACACACACAACACACACACACCGACAACACACACACACACACCGACAACACACACACACCGACAACACACACACACACACACCGACAACACACACACACACACCGACAACACACACACACACACACACACCGACAACACACACACACACACACACCGATAACACACACACACCGACAACACACACACACACACCGACAACACACACACACACCGACAACACACACACACACTGACAACACACACACACACACCGACAACACACACACACACACACCGACAACACACACACACACACCGACAACACACACACACACACACCAACAACACACCGACAACACACACACACCGACAACACACACACACCGACAACACACACACACACACACACACACACCGACAACACACAGACACACACACACACACACCGATAACACACACACACACACACACCGATAACACACACACACCGACAACACACACACACACACACCGACAACACACACACACACCGACAACACACACACACACACACACACACCGACAACACACACACACACACACCGACAACACACACACACAGCGACAACACACACACACACAACACACAC
>NC_138319.1:380000-400000 GCF_965601325.2 Salmo salar | reverse complement strand
ACACACCGACAACACACACACACACACACACACCGACAACACACACACACACCGACAACACACACACACACAACACACACACACACACACACCGACAACACACACACACCGACAACACTCACACACACACACACCAACAACACACACACACACACCGACAACACACACACACACCGACAACACACACACACACACCGACAACACACACACACACACACCGACAACACACACACACACACAGACAGACAACACACACACACACACACTGACAACACACACACACACAACACACACACACACACACCAACAACACACACACACACACACACACACACACCGACAACACACACACACACAACACACACACACACCGACAACACACACACACACACACACCGACAACACACACACACACCGACAACACACACACACACACACCGACAACACACACACACACACACACCGACAACACACACACACACTGACAACACACACACACACAACACACACACACACACCAACAACACACACACACACACACCGACAACACACACACACACAACACACACACACACACACCGACAACACACACACACACATCGACAACACACACACACACACCGACAACACACACACACACAACACACACACACACACCGACAACACACACACACACACACCGACAACACACACACACACACACCGACAACACACACACACACACCGACAACACACACTCACACACACCGACAACACACACACACACAACACACACACACACACACACCGACAACACACACACACCGACAACACTCACACACACACACACCGACAACACACACACACACACACCGACAACACACACACACACCGACAACACACACACACACACACCGACAACACACACACACACACACACTAACAACACACCGACAACACACACACACACACCGACAACACACACACACCGACAACACACACACACACACACCGACAACACACACACACACACCGACAACACACACACACACACACACCGACAACACACACACACACACCGATAACACACACACACCGACAACACACACACACACACCGACAACACACACACACACCGACAACACACACACACACACACACACACACACCGACAACACACACACACACACACACACCGACAACACACACACACACCGACAACACACACACACACAACACACACACACACACACACCGACAACACACACACACCGACAACACTCACACACACACACACCAACAACACACACACACACACCGACAACACACACACACACCGACAACACACACACACACACCGACAACACACACACACACACACCGACAACACACACACACACACGACAGACAACACACACACACACACACTGACAACACACACACACACAACACACACACACACACACCACAACACACACACACACACACACACACACACCGACAACACACACACACACAACACACACACACACCGACAACA
Source organism: Salmo salar (assembly GCF_965601325.2). NCBI lineage: Eukaryota > Metazoa > Chordata > Actinopteri > Salmoniformes > Salmonidae > Salmo > Salmo salar. The sequence goes on along the minus strand of NC_138319.1, from coordinate 398,481 downwards.
CACACACACACACACACCGACAACACACACACACACCGACAACACACACACACACACACCGACAACACACACACACACACACACCGACAACACACACACACACTGACAACACACACACACACAACACACACACACACACCAACAACACACACACACACACACCGACAACACACACACACACAACACACACACACACACACCGACAACACACACACACACATCGACAACACACACACACACACCGACAACACACACACACACAACACACACACACACACCGACAACACACACACACACACACCGACAACACACACACACACACACCGACAACACACACACACACACCGACAACACACACTCACACACACCGACAACACACACACACACAACACACACACACACACACACCGACAACACACACACACCGACAACACTCACACACACACACACCGACAACACACACACACACACACACCGACAACACACACACACACCGACAACACACACACACACACACCGACAACACACACACACACACCGACAACACACACACACACACACACACCGACAACACACACACACACCGACACACACACACACACACACCGACAACACACACACACATACACCGACAACACACACACACACACAACGACAACACACACACACACACACACACACCAACAACACACACACACACCGACAACACACACACACACACACACCGACAACACACACACACACCGACAACACACACACACACAACACACACACACACACACCGACAACACACACACACACACACACACCGACAACACACACACACACACCGACAACACACACACACACACACACACCGACAACACACACACACACACACCGACAACACACACACAAACAACACACACACCGACAACACACACACACAAACACACCGACAACACACACACACACACACCGACAACACACACACACACACACACCGACAACACACACACACACACCGACAACACACACACACACCGACAACACACACACCGACAACACACACACACACACACCGACAACACACACACACACACCGACAACACACACACACACACACACCGACAACACACACACACACACACACACACACACCGACAACACACACACACACACACACACTGACAACACACACACACACACACCAGCAACACACACACACACACCGACAAAACACACACACACACATATCGACAACACACACACACACACCGACAACACACACACACACCGACAACACACACACACACACACACACACACACACACCGACAACACACACACACACACCGACAACACACACACACCGACAACACACACACACACACCGACAACACACACACACCGACAAAACACACACACACACACACCGACAACACACACACACACACACACACACCGACAACACACACACACACACCGACAACACACACACACACACCGACAACACACACACACACACACCGACAACACACACACACACACAACACACACACACACCGACACCACACACACACACACACACACACACACACACACCGACAACACACACACACACACCGACAACACAAACACACACACATACCGACAACACACACACACACACACCGACAACACGCACACACACCGACAACACACACACACACACCGACAACACACACACACACACACACCGACAACACACACACACACCGACAACACACACACACACAACACACACACACACACACCGACAACACACACACACACACCGACAACACACACACACACACCGACAACACACACACACACACACACCGACAACACACACACACACACACCGACAACACACACACAAACAACACACACACACCGACAACACACACACACAAACACACCGACAACACACACACACACACACCGACAACACACACACACACACCGACAACACACACACACACACCGACAACACACACACACACCGACAACACACACACACACACACCGACAACACACACACACACACACACCGACAACACACACACACACTGACAACACACACACACACAACACACACACACACACCAACAACACACACACACACACACACCGACAACACACACACACACAACACACACACACACACACCGACAACACACACACACACATCGACAACACACACACACACACCGACAACACACACACACACAACACACACACACACACCGACAACACACACACACACACACCGACAACACACACACACACACACCGACAACACACACACACACACCGACAACACACACTCACACACACCGACAACACACACACACACAACACACACACACACACACACCGACAACACACACACACCGACAACACTCACACACACACACACCGACAACACACACACACACACACCGACAACACACACACACACCGACAACACACACACACACACACCGACAACACACACACACACACCGACAACACACACACACACACACACACACCGACAACACACACACACACCGACACACACACACACACACACCGACAACACACACACACATACACCGACAACACACACACACACACAACGACAACACACACACACACACACACACCAACAACACACACACACACCGACAACACACACACACACACACACCGACAACACACACACACACCGACAACACACACACACACAACACACACACACACACACCGACAACACACACACACACACACACACCGACAACACACACACACACACCGACAACACACACACACACACACACACCGACAACACACACACACACACACCGACAACACACACACAAACAACACACACACCGACAACACACACACACAAACACACCGACAACACACACACACACACACCGACAACACACACACACACACCGACAACACACACACACACACCGACAACACACACACACACCGACAACACACACACCGACAACACACACACACACACACCGACAACACACACACACACACCGACAACACACACACACACACACACCGACAACACACACACACACACACACACACACACCGACAACACACACACACACACACACACTGACAACACACACACACACACACCAGCAACACACACACACACACCGACAAAACACACACACACACACATCGACAACACACACACACACACCGACAACACACACACACACCGACAACACACACACACACACACACACACACACCGACAACACACACACACACACCGACAACACACACACACCGACAACACACACACACACACCGACAACACACACACACCGACAAAACACACACACACACACACCGACAACACACACACACACACACACACACCGACAACACACACACACACACCGACAACACACACACACACACCGACAACACACACACACACACACCGACAACACACACACACACAACACACACACACACACACCGACAACACACACACACACACACACACACACACACCGACAACACACACACACACACCGACAACACAAACACACACACATACCGACAACACACACACACACACACCGACAACACGCACACACACCGACAACACACACACACACACCGACAACACACACACACACACACACCGACAACACACACACACACCGACAACACACACACACACAACACACACACCGACAACACACACACACACACCGACAACACACACACACACACCGACAACACACACACACACACACACCGACAACACACACACACACACACCGACAACACACACACAAACAACACACACACCGACAACACACACACACAAACACACCGACAACACACACACACACACACCGACAACACACACACACACACCGACAACACACACACACACACCGACAACACACACACACACACACACCGACAACACACACACCGACAACACACACACACACACACCGACAACACACACACACACACACCGACAACACACACACACACACACACCGACAACACACACACACACACACACACACCGACAACACACACACACACACACACTGACAACACACACACACACACACCAGCAACACACACACACACACCGACAAAACACACACACACACCGACAACACACACACACACACCGACAACACACACACACACCGACAACACACACACACACACACACACACACACACACACACACCGACAACACACACACACCGACAACACACACACACCGACAACACACACACACACACACCGACAACACACACACACACAACACACACACACACACCGACAAAACACACACACACACACCGACAACAGACACACACACACACAGAACATAAACACGCACACACACCGACAACACACACACACACACACCGACAACACACACACACACCGACAACCCACACACACACACACACCGACAACACACACACACACACACCGACAACACACACGCAAACAACACACACACACCGACAACACACACACACAAACACACCGACAACACACACACACACACACCGACAACACACACACACCGACAACACACACACACACTCCGACAACACACACACACACACACACACACCGACAACACACACACCGACAACACACACACACACACACCGACAACACACACACACCGACAACACTCACACACACACACACCGACAACACACACACACACACACCGACAACACACACACACACCGACAACACACACACACACACACCGACAACACACACACACACACCGACAACACACACACACACACACACACACCGACAACACACACACACACCGACACACACACACACACACACCGACAACACACACACACATACACCGACAACACACACACACACACAACGACAACACACACACACACACACACACCAACAACACACACACACACCGACAACACACACACACACACACACCGACAACACACACACACACCGACAACACACACACACACAACACACACACACACACACCGACAACACACACACACACACACACACCGACAACACACACACACACACCGACAACACACACACACACACACACACCGACAACACACACACACACACACCGACAACACACACACAAACAACACACACACCGACAACACACACACACAAACACACCGACAACACACACACACACACACCGACAACACACACACACACACCGACAACACACACACACACACCGACAACACACACACACACCGACAACACACACACCGACAACACACACACACACACACCGACAACACACACACACACACCGACAACACACACACACACACACACACCGACAACACACACACACACACACACACACACACCGACAACACACACACACACACACACACTGACAACACACACACACACACACCAGCAACACACACACACACACCGACAAAACACACACACACACACATCGACAACACACACACACACACCGACAACACACACACACACCGACAACACACACACACACACACACACACACACACACCGACAACACACACACACACACCGACAACACACACACACCGACAACACACACACACACACCGACAACACACACACACCGACAAAACACACACACACACACACCGACAACACACACACACACACACACACCGACAACACACACACACACACCGACAACACACACACACACACCGACAACACACACACACACACACCGACAACACACACACACACAACACACACACACACACACCGACAACACACACACACACACACACACACACACACCGACAACACACACACACACACCGACAACACAAACACACACACATACCGACAACACACACACACACACACCGACAACACGCACACACACCGACAACACACACACACACACCGACACACACACACACACACACACCGACAACACACACACACACCGACAACACACACACACACAACACACACACCGACAACACACACACACACACCGACAACACACACACACACACCGACAACACACACACACACACACACCGACAACACACACACACACACACCGACAACACACACACAAACAACACACACACACCGACAACACACACACACAAACACACCGACAACACACACACACACACACCGACAACACACACACACACACCGACAACACACACACACACACCGACAACACACACACACACACCGACAACACACACACCGACAACACACACACACACACACCGACAACACACACACACACACACCGACAACACACACACACACACACACCGACAACACACACACACACACACACACACCGACAACACACACACACACACACACTGACAACACACACACACACACACCAGCAACACACACACACACACCGACAAAACACACACACACACCGACAACACACACACACACACCGACAACACACACACACACCGACAACACACACACACACACACCACACACACACACACACACACCGACAACACACACACACCGACAACACACACACACCGACAACACACACACACACACACCGACAACACACACACACACAACACACACACACACACCGACAAAACACACACACACACACCGACAACAGACACACACACACACAGAACATAAACACGCACACACACCGACAACACACACACACACACACCGACAACACACACACACACCGACAACCCACACACACACACACACCGACAACACACACACACACACACCGACAACACACACACAAACAACACACACACACCGACAACACACACACACAAACACACCGACAACACACACACACACACACCGACAACACAAACACACCGACAACACACACACACACTCCGACAACACACACACACACACACACACACCGACAACACACACACCGACAACACACACACACACACACCGACAACACACACACACACACCGACAACACACACACACACACACACACCGACAACACACACACACACACACACACACCGACAACACACACACACACACACACACTGATAACACACACACACACACACACACACACCGACAACACACACACACACACACATACCGACAACACACACACACACACACACCGACAACACACACACACCGACAACACACACACACACACACACACCGACAACACACACACACACAACACACACACACACCGACAACACACACACACACACACCGACAACACACACGCACACACACCGACAACACACACACACACACACACACCGACAACACACACACACACACACCGACAACACACACACACACACCGACAACACACACACACACACCGACAACACACACACACACACACACACCGACAACACACACACACCGACAACACAAACACACACCGACAACACACACACACACACACCGACAACACACACACACACAACAACGACAACACACACACACACACCGACAACACACACACACACACCGACAACACACACACACACACATACTGACAACACACACACACACACAACGACAACACACACACACACACACCAACAACACACACACACACACCGACAACACACACACACACACACACACACCGACAACACACACACACACCGACAACACACACACACACAACACACACACACACACACCGACAACACACACACACACACCGACAACACACACACACACACCGACAACACACACACACACCGACAACACACACACCGACAACACACACACACACACACCGACAACACACACACACACACCGACAACACACACACACACACACACCGACAACACACACACACACACACACACACACACCGACAACACACACACACACACACACACTGACAACACACACACACACACACCAGCAACACACACACACACACCGACAAAACACACACACACACACATCGACAACACACACACACACACCGACAACACACACACACACCGACAACACACACACACACACACACACACACACACACACCGACAACACACACACACACACCGACAACACACACACACCGACAACACACACACACACACACCGACAACACACACACACCGACAAAACACACACACACACACACCGACAACACACACACACACACACACACACCGACAACACACACACACACACCGACAACACACACACACACACCGACAACACACACACACACACACCGACAACACACACACACACAACACACACACACACACACCGACAACACACACACACACACACACACACACACACCGACAACACACACACACACACCGACAACACAAACACACACACATACCGACAACACACACACACACACACCGACAACACGCACACACACCGACAACACACACACACACACCGACAACACACACACACACACACACCGACAACACACACACACACCGACAACACACACACACACAACACACACACACACACACCGACAACACACACACACACACCGACAACACACACACACACACCGACAACACACACACACACACACACCGACAACACACACACACACACACCGACAACACACACACAAACAACACACACACACCGACAACACACACACACAAACACACCGACAACACACACACACACACACCGACAACACACACACACACACCGACAACACACACACACACACGACACACACACACACACACACACGACAACACACACACCGACAACACACACACACACACACCGACAACACACACACACACACACCGACAACACACACACACACACACACCGACAACACACACACACACACACACACACCGACAACACACACACACACACACACTGACACACACACACACACACACCAGCAACACACACACACACACCGACAAAACACACACACACACCGACAACACACACACACACACCGACAACACACACACACACCGACAACACACACACACACACACACACACACACACACACACACCGACAACACACACACACCGACAACACACACACACCGACAACACACACACACACACACCGACAACACACACACACACAACACACACACACACACCGACAAAACACACACACACACACCGACAACAGACACACACACACACAGAACATAAACACGCACACACACCGACAACACACACACACACACACCGACAACACACACACACACCGACAACCCACACACACACACACACCGACAACACACACACACACACACCGACAACACACACACAAACAACACACACACACCGACAACACACACACACAAACACACCGACAACACACACACACACACACCGACAACACACACACACCGACAACACACACACACACTCCGACAACACACACACACACACACACACACCGACAACACACACACCGACAACACACACACACACACACCGACAACACACACACACACACCGACAACACACACACACACACACACACACACACACACACACCGACAACACACACACACACACACACCGACAACACACACACACACACACACACTGATAACACACACACACACACACACACACACCGACAACACACACACACACACACATACCGACAACACACACACACACACACACCGACAACACACACACACCGACAACACACACACACACACACACACCGACAACACACACACACACAACACACACACACACCGACAACACACACACACACACACACACGACAACACACACGCACACACACCGACAACACACACACACACCGACAACACACACACACACACACACCGACAACACACACACACACACCGACAACACACACACACACACCGACAACACACACACACACACACACCGACAACACACACACACCGACAACACAAACACACACCGACAACACACACACACACACACCGACAACACACACACACACAACAACGACAACACACACACACACACCGACAACACACACACACACACCGACAACACACACACACACACATACTGACAACACACACACACACACAACGACAACACACACACACACACACCAACAACACACACACACACACCGACAACACACACACACACACACACCGACAACACACACACACACCGACAACACACACACACACAACACACACACACACACACCGACAACACACACACACACACACAAACCGACAACACACACACACACACATACAACACACACACACACACACACACCGACAACACACACACACACCGACAACACACACACAAACAACACACACACACCGACAACACACACACACAAACAAACCGACAACACACACACACACACACCGACAACACACACACACACACCGACAACACACACACACACACCGACAACACACACACACACACACACCGACAACACACACACCGACAACACACACACACACACCGACAACACACACACACACACCGACAACACACACACACACACACACCGACAACACACACACACACACACACCGACAACACACACACACACACACACTGACAACACACACACACACACACCGACAACACACACACACACATACCGACAACACACACACACACACACCGACAACACACACACACCGACAACACACACACACACACACCGACAACACACACACACACACACACACACACACCGACAACACACACACACACACACACCGACAACACACACACACACACACACCGACAACACACACACACACACACCGACAACACACACACACACACACACACACCGACAACACACACACACACACACCGACAACACACACACACACACACACACCGACAACACACACACACACACCGACAACACACACACACACACCGACAACACACACACACACACACACCGACAACACACACACACCGACAACACACACACACACACACACACACACCGACAACACACACACACACACCGACAACACACACACACACAACAACGACAACACACACACACACACCGACAACACACACACACACACCGACAACACACACACACACACACATACTGACAACACACACACACACACACGACAACACACACACACACACACACACACCAACAACACACACACACACACCGACAACACACACACACACACACACCGACAACACACACACACACCGACAACACACACACACACAACACACACACACACACACCGACAACACACACACACACACACACACCGACAACACACACACACACACCGACAACACACACACACACACACACACCGACAACACACACACACACACACCGACAACACACACACAAACAACACACACACCGACAACACACACACACAAACACACCGACAACACACACACACACACCGACAACACACACACACACACCGACAACACACACACACACACCGACAACACACACACACACCGACAACACACACACCGACAACACACACACACACACACCGACAACACACACACACACACCGACAACACACACACACACACCGACAACACACACACACACACACACCGACAACACACACACACACACACAACGACAACACACACACACACCGACCACACACACACACACACACCGACAACACACACACACACACATCGACAACACACACACACACACAACGACAACACACACACACACACACCAACAACACACACACACACACACCGACAACACACACACACACACACACACACCGACAACACACACACACACCGACAACACACACACACACAACACACACACACACACACCGACAACACACACACACACACACACACCGACAACACACACACACACACCGACAACACACACACACACACACACCGACAACGACACACACACACACACCGACAACACACACACAAACAACACACACACACCGACAACACACACACACACCGACAACACACACACACACACCGACAACACACACACACACACACCGACAACACACACACACACACAGACAGACAACACACACACACACACACTGACAACACACACACACACAACACACACACACACACACCAACAACACACACACACACACACACACCGACAACACACACACACACACACACACACACACACACCGACAACACACACACACACACACCGACAACACACACACACACCGACAACACACACACACACCTACAACACACACACACACACACCGACAACACACACACACACACACACACCGACAACACACACACACACCGACAACACACACACACACAACACACACACACACACACCAACAACACACACACACACACCTACAACACACACACACACACACCGACAACACACACACACACACACACACCGACAACACACACACACACCGACAACACACACACACACAACACACACACACACACACCAACAACACACACACACACACACACCGACAACACACACACACACAACACACACACACACACACCGACAACACACACACACACATCGACAACACACACACACACACCGACAACACACACACACACAACACACACACACACACCGACAACACACACACACACCGACAACACACACACACCGACAACACTCACACACACACACACACCGACAACACACACACACACACACCGACAACACACACACCGACAACACACACACACACACACCGACAACACACACACACACACACCGACAACACACACACACACACACACCAACAACACACACACACACCGACAACACACACACACACACACACACCGACAACACACACACACACACACCGACAACACACACACACACACACACACCGACAACACACACACACACACCGACAACACACACACACACACCGACAACACACACACACACACACACCGACAACACACACACACCGACAACACACACACACACACACACACACACACCGACAACACACACACACACACCGACAACACACACACACACAACAACGACAACACACACACACACACCGACAACACACACACACACACCGACAACACACACACACACACACATACTGACAACACACACACACACACAACGACAACACACACACACACACACACACACCAACAACACACACACACACACCGACAACACACACACACACACACACCGACAACACACACACACACCGACAACACACACACACACAACACACACACACACACACCGACAACACACACACACACACACACACCGACAACACACACACACACACCGACAACACACACACACACACACACACCGACAACACACACACACACACACCGACAACACACACACAAACAACACACACACCGAAAACACACACACACAAACACACCGACAACACACACACACACACCGACAACACACACACACACACCGACAACACACACACACACACCGACAACACACACACACACCGACAACACACACACCGACAACACACACACACACACACCGACAACACACACACACACACCGACAACACACACACACACACACACCGACAACACACACACACACACACACACACCGACAACACACACACACACACCCACACTGACAACACACACACACACACACCAGCAACACACACACACACACCGACAAAACACACACACACACACATCGACAACACACACACACACACCGACAACACACACACACACCGACAACACACACACACACACACACACACACACACACACACCGACAACACACACACACACACCGACAACACACACACACCGACAACACACACACACACACCGACAACACACACACACACACACACCGACAACACACACACACACCGACAACACACACACACACACACACACACACACACACCGACAACACACACACACACACACCGACAACACACACACACACACCGACAACACACACACACACACACACCGACAACACACACACACACACACCGACAACACACACACAAACAACACACACACACCGACAACACACACACACACCGACAACACACACACACACACCGACAACACACACACACACACACCGACAACACACACACACACACAGACAGACAACACACACACACACACACTGACAACACACACACACACAACACACACACACACACACCAACAACACACACACACACACACACACCGACAACACACACACACACAACACACACACACACACACCGACAACACACACACACACACACCGACAACACACACACACACCGACAACACACACACACACCTACAACACACACACACACACACCGACAACACACACACACACACACACACCGACAACACACACACACACCGACAACACACACACACACAACACACACACACACACACCAACAACACACACACACACACCTACAACACACACACACACACACCGACAACACACACACACACCACACACCGACAACACACACACACACCGACAACACACACACACACAACACACACACACACACACCAACAACACACACACACACACACACCGACAACACACACACACACAACACACACACACACACACCGACAACACACACACACACATCGACAACACACACACACACACCGACAACACACACACACACAACACACACACACACACCGACAACACACACACACACCGACAACACACACACACCGACAACACTCACACACACACACACACCGACAACACACACACACACACACCGACAACACACACACCGACAACACACACACACACACACCGACAACACACACACACACACACCGACAACACACACACACACACACACCAACAACACACACACACACCGACAACACACACACACACAACACACACACACACACCAACAACACACACACACACACCGACAACACACACACACACACCGACAACACACACACACACCGACAACACACACACACACAACACACACACACACACCGACAACACACACACACACACACCGACAACACACACACACACACACCGACAACACACACACACACACCGACAACACACACTCACACACACCGACAACACACACACACACAACACACACACACACACACCGACAACACACACACACCGACAACACTCACACACACACACACCGACAACACACACACACACACACCGACAACACACACACACACCGACAACACACACACACACACCGACAACACACACACACACACACACACACCGACAACACACACACACACCGACACACACACACACACCGACAACACACACACACACACACACACCGACAACACACACACACACACACCGACAACACACACACACACACACACTAACAACACACCGACAACACACACACACACACCGACAACACACACACACCGACAACACACACACACACACACCGACAACACACACACACACACCGACAACACACACACACACACACACACCGACAACACACACACACACACACCGATAACACACACACACCGACAACACACACACACCGACAACACACACACACACACACCGACAACACACACACACACCGACAACACACACACACACACCGACAACACACACACACACACACCGACAACACACACACACACAACATACACACACACACATACCGACAACACACACACACACACCGACAACACACACACACACACACCAACAACACACCGACAACACACACACACACACCGACAACACACACACACCGACAACACACACACACACACACACCGACAACACACAGACACACACACACACACCGACAACACACACACACACACACACCGATAACACACACACACCGACAACACACACACACACACACCGACAACACACACACACACCGACAACACACACACACACACACACCGACAACACACACACACACACACCGACAACACACACACACAGCGACAACACACACACACACAACACACACACACACACACACCGACAACACACACACACCGACAACACTCACACACACACACACCGACAACACACACACACACACACCGACAACACACACACACACCGACAACACACACACACACCGACAACACACACACACACACACCGACAACACACACACACACACACACCGACAACACACACACACACCGACAACACACACACACACAACACACACACACACACCAACAACACACACACACACACACACACCGACAACACACACACAACACACACACACACACACCGACAACACACACACACACACACCGACAACACACACACACACACACACACCGACAACACACACACACACACCGACAACACACACACACCGACAACACACACACACACACACACCGACAACACACACACACCGACAACACACACACACACACACACACACACCGACAACACACACACACACACCGACAACACACACACACACAACAACGACAACACACACACACACACCGACAACACACACACACACACCGACAACACACACACACACACACATACTGACAACACACACACACACACAACGACAACACACACACACACACACACACACCAACAACACACACACACACACACCGACAACACACACACACACACACACCGACAACACACACACACACCGACAACACACACACACACAACACACACACACACACACCGACAACACAAACACACACACACACACCGACAACACACACACACACACCGACAACACACACACACACACACACACCGACAACACACACACACACACACCGACAACACACACACAAACAACACACACACCGACAACACACACACACAAACACACCGACAACACACACACACACACCGACAACACACACACACACACCGACAACACACACACACACACCGACAACACACACACACACCGACAACACACACACCGACAACACACACACACACACACCGACAACACACACACACACACCGACAACACACACACACACACACACCGACAACACACACACACACACACACACACCGACAACACACACACACACACACACACTGACAACACACACACACACACACCAGCAACACACACACACACACCGACAAAACACACACACACACACATCGACAACACACACACACACACCGACAACACACACACACACCGACAACACACACACACACACACACCACACACACACACACACACACACCGACAACACACACACACACACCGACAACACACACACACCGACAACACACACACACACACCGACAACACACACACACACACACACCGACAACACACACACACACCGACAACACACACACACACAACACACACACACACACACCGACAACACACACACACACACACCGACAACACACACACACACACCGACAACACACACACACACACACACCGACAACACACACACACACCGACAACACACACACAAACAACACACACACACCGACAACACACACACACACCGACAACACACACACACACACCGACAACACACACACACACACACCGACAACACACACACACACACAGACAGACAACACACACACACACACACTGACAACACACACACACACAACACACACACACACACCAACAACACACACACACACACACACACCGACAACACACACACACACAACACACACACACACACACCGACAACACACACACACACACACCGACAACACACACACACACCGACAACACACACACACACCTACAACACACACACACACACACCGACAACACACACACACACACACACACCGACAACACACACACACACCGACAACACACACACACACAACACACACACACACACACCAACAACACACACACACCTACAACACACACACACACACACCGACAACACACACACACACACACACCGACAACACACACACACACCGACAACACACACACACACAACACACACACACACACACCAACAACACACACACACACACACACCGACAACACACACACACACACACACACACACACACACACCGACAACACACACACACACATCGACAACACACACACACACACCGACAACACACACACACACAACACACACACACACACCGACAACACACACACACACCGACAACACACACACACCGACAACACTCACACACACACACACACCGACAACACACACACACACACACCGACAACACACACACCGACAACACACACACACACACACCGACAACACACACACACACACACCGACAACACACACACACACACACACCAACAACACACACACACACCGACAACACACACACACACAACACACACACACACACCAACAACACACACACACACACCGACAACACACACACACAC
>NC_138319.1:370000-375000 GCF_965601325.2 Salmo salar | reverse complement strand
AACACACACACACACACACCAGCAACACACACACACACACCGACAAAACACACACACACACACATCGACAACACACACACACACACCGACAACACACACACACACCGACAACACACACACACACACACACACACACACACACACACACACCGACAACACACACACACACACCGACAACACACACACACCGACAACACACACACACACACCGACAACACACACACACACACACACCGACAACACACACACACACCGACAACACACACACACACAACACACACACACACACACCGACAACACACACACACACACACCGACAACACACACACACACACCGACAACACACACACACACACACACCGACAACACACACACACACACACCGACAACACACACACAAACAACACACACACACCGACAACACACACACACACCGACAACACACACACACACACCGACAACACACACACACACACACCGACAACACACACACACACACAGACAGACAACACACACACACACACACTGACAACACACACACACACAACACACACACACACACACCAACAACACACACACACACACACACACCGACAACACACACACACACAACACACACACACACACACCGACAACACACACACACACACACCGACAACACACACACACACCGACAACACACACACACACCTACAACACACACACACACACACCGACAACACACACACACACACACACACCGACAACACACACACACACCGACAACACACACACACACAACACACACACACACACACCAACAACACACACACACCTACAACACACACACACACACACCGACAACACACACACACACACACACACCGACAACACACACACACACCGACAACACACACACACACAACACACACACACACACACCAACAACACACACACACACACACACCGACAACACACACACACACAACACACACACACACACACCGACAACACACACACACACATCGACAACACACACACACACACCGACAACACACACACACACAACACACACACACACACCGACAACACACACACACACCGACAACACACACACACCGACAACACTCACACACACACACACACCGACAACACACACACACACACACCGACAACACACACACCGACAACACACACACACACACACCGACAACACACACACACACACACCGACAACACACACACACACACACACCAACAACACACACACACACCGACAACACACACACACACAACACACACACACACACCAACAACACACACACACACACCGACAACACACACACACACACCGACAACACACACACACACCGACAACACACACACACACAACACACACACACACACCGACAACACACACACACACACACCGACAACACACACACACACACACCGACAACACACACACACACACCGACAACACACACTCACACACACCGACAACACACACACACACAACACACACACACACACACCGACAACACACACACACCGACAACACTCACACACACACACACCGACAACACACACACACACACACCGACAACACACACACACACCGACAACACACACACACACACACCGACAACACACACACACACACCGACAACACACACACACACACACACACACCGACAACACACACACACACCGACACACACACACACACCGACAACACACACACACACACACACACCGACAACACACACACACACACACCGACAACACACACACACACACACACTAACAACACACCGACAACACACACACACACACCGACAACACACACACACCGACAACACACACACACACACACCGACAACACACACACACACACCGACAACACACACACACACACACACACCGACAACACACACACACACACACCGATAACACACACACACCGACAACACACACACACCGACAACACACACACACACACACCGACAACACACACACACACCGACAACACACACACACACACCGACAACACACACACACACACACCGACAACACACACACACACAACATACACACACACACATACCGACAACACACACACACACACCGACAACACACACACACACACACCAACAACACACCGACAACACACACACACACACCGACAACACACACACACCGACAACACACACACACACACACACCGACAACACACAGACACACACACACACACCGACAACACACACACACACACACACCGACAACACACACACACCGACAACACACACACACACACACCGACAACACACACACACACCGACAACACACACACACACACACACCGACAACACACACACACACACACCGACAACACACACACACAGCGACAACACACACACACACACACACACACACACACACACACCGACAACACACACACACCGACAACACTCACACACACACACACCGACAACACACACACACACACACCGACAACACACACACACACCGACAACACACACACACACCGACAACACACACACACACACACCGACAACACACACACACACACACACCGACAACACACACACACACCGACAACACACACACACACAACACACACACACACACCAACAACACACACACACACACACACACCGACAACACACACACAACACACACACACACACACCGACAACACACACACACACATCGACAACACACACACACACCGACAACACACACACACACACCGACAACACACACACACACCGACAACACACACACACACACACCGACAACACACACACACACACACCGACAACACACACACACACACCGACAACACACACTCACACACACTGACAACACACACACACACAACACACACACACACACACACCGACAACACACACACACCGACAACACTCACACACACACACACCGACAACACACACACACACACACCGACAACACACACACACACCGACAACACACACACACACACACCGACAACACACACACACACACACCGACAACACACACACACACACACACGACACACACACACACACACACACCGACAACACACACACACACACACACACACACACACACACACACGACACACACACCACAACACACACACACACACACACACACACACACACCGACAACACACACACACACACACACACCGACAACACACACACACACCGACAACACACACACACACACCGACAACACACACACACACCGACAACACACACACACACACAGACAGACAACACACACACACACACTGACAACACACACACACACAACACACACACACACACACCAACAACACACACACACACACACCGACAACACACACACACACAACACACACACACACACACCGACAACACACACACACACACACCGACAACACACACACACACCGACAACACACACACACACCGACAACACACACACACACACCGACAACACACACACACACACACACACACCGACAACACACACACACACCGACAACACACACACACACAACACACACACACACACACCAACAACACACACACACACACACACACAACACACACACACACACACACACCGACAACACACACACACCGACAACACTCACACACACACACACCGACACACACACACACACACCGACAACACACACACACACCGACAACACACACACACACACCGACAACACACACACACACCGACAACACACACACACACACAGACAGACAACACACACACACCCACTGACAACACACACACACACAACACACACACACACACACCAACAACACACACACACACACACCGACAACACACACACACACAACACACACACACACACACCGACAACACACACACACACACACCGACAACACACACACACACCGACAACACACACACACACCGACAACACACACACACACACCGACAACACACACACACACCGACAACACACACACACACAACACACACACACACACACCAACAACACACACACACACACACACCGACAACACACACACCCGACAACACACACACACACACACCGACAACACACACACACACACACCGACAACACACACACACACACACACTAACAACACACCGACAACACACACACACACACCGACAACACACACACACACACACCGACAACACACACACACACACCGACAACACACACACACACACACACACCGACAACACACACACACACACACCGATAACACACACACACCGACAACACACACACACACACCGACAACACACACACACACACACCGACAACACACACACACACTGACAACACACACACACACACCGACAACACACACACACACACACCGACAACACACACACACACAACACACACACACACACACACCGACAACACACACACACACACACCGACAACACACACACACACACACCAACAACACACCGACAACACACACACACACACACCGACAACACACACACACCGACAACACACACACACACACACACACCGACAACACACAGACACACACACACACACACCGAAACACACACACACACACACCGATAACACACACACACCGACAACGCACACACACACACACCGACAACACACACACACCGACAACACACACACACACACACACACACCGACAACACACACACACACACACCGACAACACACACACACAGCGACAACACACACACACACAACACACACACACACACACACCGACAACACACACACACCGACAACACTCACACACACACACACCGACAACACACACACACACACACCGACAACACACACACACACCGACAACACACACACACACCGACACACACACACACACACACACACCGACAACACACACACACACACACACCGACAACACACACACACACCGACAACACACACACACACAACACACACACACACACACCAACAACACACACACACA
>NC_138319.1:355000-367500 GCF_965601325.2 Salmo salar | reverse complement strand
ACACACACACACACACCGACAACACACACACACACCGACAACACACACACACACACAGACAGACAACACACACACACACACTGACAACACACACACACACAACACACACACACACACACCAACAACACACACACACACACACCGACAACACACACACACACAACACACACACACACACACCGACAACACACACACACACACACCGACAACACACACACACACCGACAACACACACACACACCGACAACACACACACACACACCGACAACACACACACACACACACACACACCGACAACACACACACACACCGACAACACACACACACACAACACACACACACACACACCAACAACACACACACACACACACACCGACAACACACACACCCGACAACACACACACACACACACCGACAACACACACACACACACACCGACAACACACACACACACACACACTAACAACACACCGACAACACACACACACACACCGACAACACACACACACCGACAACACACACACACACACACCGACAACACACACACACACACCGACAACACACACACACACACACACACCGACAACACACACACACACACACCGATAACACACACACACCGACAACACACACACACACACCGACAACACACACACACACACACCGACAACACACACACACACTGACAACACACACACACACACCGACAACACACACAC
Source organism: Salmo salar (assembly GCF_965601325.2). Taxonomy (NCBI): domain Eukaryota; kingdom Metazoa; phylum Chordata; class Actinopteri; order Salmoniformes; family Salmonidae; genus Salmo; species Salmo salar. Next base: position 366,781 of record NC_138319.1, on the reverse strand, counting down.
ACACACACCGACAACACACACACACACAACACACACACACACACACACCGACAACACACACACACACACACCGACAACACACACACACACACACCAACAACACACCGACAACACACACACACACACCGACAACACACACACACCGACAACACACACACACACACACACACCGACAACACACAGACACACACACACACACACCGATAACACACACACACACACACCGATAACACACACACACCGACAACACACACACACACACACCGACAACACACACACACCGACAACACACACACACACACACACACACCGACAACACACACACACACACACCGACAACACACACACACAGCGACAACACACACACACACAACACACACACACACACACACCGACAACACACACACACCGACAACACTCACACACACACACACCGACAACACACACACACACACACCGACAACACACACACACACCGACAACACACACACACACCGACAACACACACACACACACACACCGACAACACACACACACACACACACCGACAACACACACACACACCGACAACACACACACACACAACACACACACACACACACCAACAACACACACACACACACCGACAACACACACACAGCACACACACACACACACACCGACAACACACACACACACATCGACAACACACACACACACACCGACAACACACACACACACAACACACACACACACACCGACAACACACACACACACACACCGACAACACACACACACACACACCGACAACACACACACACACCGACAACACACACTCACACACACTGACAACACACACACACACAACACACACACACACACCGACAACACACACACACCGACAACACTCACACACACACACACCGACAACACACACACACACACACACCGACAACACACACACACACCGACAACACACACACACACACACCGACAACACACACACACACACCGACAACACACACACACACACACATACTGACAACACACACACACACACAACGACAACACACACACACACACACACACACCAACAACACACACACACACACCGACAACACACACACACACACACACCGACAACACACACACACACCGACAACACACACACACACAACACACACACACACACACCGACAACACACACACACACACACACACCGACAACACACACACACACACCGACAACACACACACACACACACACACCGACAACACACACACACACACACCGACAACACACACACAAACAACACACACACCGACAACACACACACACAAACACACCGACAACACACACACACACACCGACAACACACACACACACACCGACAACACACACACACACACCGACAACACACACACACACCGACAACACACACACCGACAACACACACACACACACACCGACAACACACACACACACACACCGACAACACACACACACACACACACCGACAACACACACACACACACACACACACCGACAACACACACACACACACACACACTGACAACACACACACACACACACCAGCAACACACACACACACACCGACAAAACACACACACACACACATCGACAACACACACACACACACCGACAACACACACACACACCGACAACACACACACACACACACCACACACACACACACACACCGACAACACACACACACACACCGACAACACACACACACCGACAACACACACACACACACCGACAACACACACACACACACACACCGACAACACACACACACACCGACAACACACACACACACAACACACACACACACACACCGACAACACACACACACACACACCGACAACACACACACACACACCGACAACACACACACACACACCCGACAACACACACACACACACACCGACAACACACACACAAACAACACACACACACCGACAACACACACACACACCGACAACACACACACACACACCGACAACACACACACACACACACCGACAACACACACACACAGACAGACAACACACACACACACACACTGACAACACACACACACACAACACACACACACACACACCAACAACACACACACACACACACACACCGACAACACACACACACACAACACACACACACACACACCGACAACACACACACACACACACCGACAACACACACACACACCGACAACACACACACACACCTACAAACACACACACACACACCGACAACACACACACACACACACACACCGACAACACACACACACACCGACAACACACACACACACAACACACACACACACACACCAACAACACACACACACCTACAACACACACACACACACACCGACAACACACACACACACACACACACCGACAACACACACACACACCGACAACACACACACACACAACACACACACACACACACCAACAACACACACACACACACACACCGACAACACACACACACACAACACACACACACACACACCGACAACACACACACACACATCGACAACACACACACACACACCGACAACACACACACACACAACACACACACACACACCGACAACACACACACACACCGACAACACACACACACCGACAACACTCACACACACACACACACCGACAACACACACACACACACACCGACAACACACACACCGACAACACACACACACACACACCGACAACACACACACACACACACCGACAACACACACACACACACACACCAACAACACACACACACACCGACAACACACACACACACACCGACAACACACACACACACCGACAACACACACACACACAACACACACACACACACCGACAACACACACACACACACACCGACAACACACACACACACACACCGACAACACACACACACACACCGACAACACACACTCACACACACCGACAACACACACACACACAACACACACACACACACACACCGACAACACACACACACCGACAACACTCACACACACACACACCGACAACACACACACACACACACCGACAACACACACACACACCGACAACACACACACACACACACCGACAACACACACACACACACCGACAACACACACACACACACACACACACCGACAACACACACACACACCGACACACACACACACACCGACAACACACACACACACACACACACCGACAACACACACACACACACACCGACAACACACACACACACACACACACTAACAACACACCGACAACACACACACACACACCGACAACACACACACACCGACAACACACACACACACACACCGACAACACACACACACACACCGACAACACACACACACACACACACACCGACAACACACACACACACACACCGATAACACACACACACCGACAACACACACACACCGACAACACACACACACACACACCGACAACACACACACACACCGACAACACACACACACACACACCGACAACACACACACACACACACCGACAACACACACACACACAACATACACACACACACATACCGACAACACACACACACACACCGACAACACACACACACACACACCAACAACACACCGACAACACACACACACACACCGACAACACACACACACCGACAACACACACACACACACACACCGACAACACACAGACACACACACACACACCGACAACACACACACACACACACACACACGATAACACACACACACCGACAACACACACACACACACACCGACAACACACACACACACCGACAACACACACACACACACACACCGACAACACACACACACACACACCGACAACACACACACACAGCGACAACACACACACACACAACACACACACACACACACACCGACAACACACACACACCGACAACACTCACACACACACACACCGACAACACACACACACACACACCGACAACACACACACACACCGACAACACACACACACACCGACAACACACACACACACACACCGACAACACACACACACACACACCGACAACACACACACACACCGACAACACACACACACACAACACACACACACACACCAACAACACACACACACACACACACACCGACAACACACACACAACACACACACACACACACCGACAACACACACACACACATCGACAACACACACACACACCGACAACACACACACACACACCGACAACACACACACACACCGACAACACACACACACACACACCGACAACACACACACACACACACCGACAACACACACACACACACCGACAACACACACTCACACACACTGACAACACACACACACACAACACACACACACACACACACCGACAACACACACACACCGACAACACTCACACACACACACACCGACAACACACACACACACACACCGACAACACACACACACACAACACACACACACACACACCGACAACACACACACACACACACCGACAACACACACACACACCGACAACACACACACACACCGACAACACACACACACACACCGACAACACACACACACACACACACACACCGACAACACACACACACACCGACAACACACACACACACAACACACACACACACACACCAACAACACACACACACACACACACCGACAACACACACACCCGACAACACACACACACACACACCGACAACACACACACACACACACCGACAACACACACACACACACACACTAACAACACACCGACAACACACACACACACACCGACAACACACACACACCGACAACACACACACACACACACCGACAACACACACACACACACCGACAACACACACACACACACACACACCGACAACACACACACACACACACCGATAACACACACACACCGACAACACACACACACACACCGACAACACACACACACACACACCGACAACACACACACACACTGACAACACACACACACACACCGACAACACACACACACACACACCGACAACACACACACACACAACACACACACACACACACACCGACAACACACACACACACACACCGACAACACACACACACACACACCAACAACACACCGACAACACACACACACACACACCGACAACACACACACACCGACAACACACACACACACACACACACCGACAACACACAGACACACACACACACACACCGATAACACACACACACACACACCGATAACACACACACACCGACAACGCACACACACACACACCGACAACACACACACACCGACAACACACACACACACACACACACACCGACAACACACACACACACACACCGACAACACACACACACAGCGACAACACACACACACACACACACACACACACACACACACCGACAACACACACACACCGACAACACTCACACACACACACACCGACAACACACACACACACACACCGACAACACACACACACACCGACAACACACACACACACCGACAACACACACACACACACACACCGACAACACACACACACACACACACCGACAACACACACACACACCGACAACACACACACACACAACACACACACACACACACCAACAACACACACACACACACACACCGACAACACACACACAGCACACACACACACACACACCGACAACACACACACACACATCGACAACACACACACACACACCGACAACACACACACACACAACACACACACACACACCGACAACACACACACACACACACCGACAACACACACACACACACACCGACAACACACACACACACCGACAACACACACTCACACACACTGACAACACACACACACACAACACACACACACACACCGACAACACACACACACCGACAACACTCACACACACACACACCGACAACACACACACACACACACACCGACAACACACACACACACCGACAACACACACACACACACACCGACAACACACACACACACACACCGACAACACACACACACACACACACCGACAACACACACACACACCGACAACACACACACACACAACACACACACACACACCAACAACACACACACACACACACCGACAACACACACACACACACACACACACCGACAACACACACACACACCGACAACACACACACACACAACACACACACACACACACACCGACAACACACACACACACACATCGACAACACACACACACACACACCGACAACACACACACACACACACACTAACAACACACCGACAACACACACACACACACCGACAACACACACACACCGACAACACACACACACACACACCGACAACACACACACACACACCGACAACACACACACACACACACACCGACAACACACACACACACACCGATAACACACACACACCGACAACACACACACACACACCGAAAACACACACACACACCGACAAACACACACACACACACACACACACACACACCGACAACACACACACACACACACACACCGACAACACACACACACCGACAACACACACACACACAACACACACACACACACACACCGACAACACACACACACCGACAACACTCACACACACACACACCAACAACACACACACACACACCGACAACACACACACACACCGACAACACACACACACACACCGACAACACACACACACACACACCGACAACACACACACACACACAGACAGACAACACACACACACACACACTGACAACACACACACACACAACACACACACACACACACCAACAACACACACACACACACACACACACACACCGACAACACACACACACACAACACACACACACACCGACAACACACACACACACACACACCGACAACACACACACACACCGACAACACACACACACACACACCGACAACACACACACACACACACACCGACAACACACACACACACTGACAACACACACACACACAACACACACACACACACCAACAACACACACACACACACACCGACAACACACACACACAACACACACACACACACACCGACAACACACACACACACATCGACAACACACACACACACACCGACAACACACACACACACAACACACACACACACACCGACAACACACACACACACACACCGACAACACACACACACACACACCGACAACACACACACACACACCGACAACACACACTCACACACACCGACAACACACACACACACAACACACACACACACACACACCGACAACACACACACACACCGACAACACACACACAAACAACACACACACACCGACAACACACACACACACCGACAACACACACACACACACCGACAACACACACACACACCGACAACACACACACACACACAGACAGACAACACACACACACACACACTGACAACACACACACACACAACACACACACACACACCAACAACACACACACACACACACACACCGACAACACACACGCACACAACACACACACACACACACCGACAACACACACACACACACACCGACAACACACACACACACCGACAACACACACACACACCTACAACACACACACACACACACCGACAACACACACACACACACACACACCGACAACACACACACACACCGACAACACACACACACACAACACACACACACACACACCAACAACACACACACACCTACAACACACACACACACACACCGACAACACACACACACACACACACACCGACAACACACACACACACCGACAACACACACACACACAACACACACACACACACACCAACAACACACACACACACACACACCGACAACACACACACACACAACACACACACACACACACCGACAACACACACACACACATCGACAACACACACACACACACCGACAACACACACACACACAACACACACACACACACCGACAACACACACACACACCGACAACACACACACACCGACAACACTCACACACACACACACACCGACAACACACACACACACACACCGACAACACACACACCGACAACACACACACACACACACCGACAACACACACACACACACACCGACAACACACACACACACACACACCAACAACACACACACACACCGACAACACACACACACACAACACACACACACACACCAACAACACACACACACACACCGACAACACACACACACACACCGACAACACACACACACACCGACAACACACACACACACAACACACACACACACACCGACAACACACACACACACACACCGACAACACACACACACACACACCGACAACACACACACACACACCGACAACACACACTCACACACACCGACAACACACACACACACAACACACACACACACACACCGACAACACACACACACCGACAACACTCACACACACACACACCGACAACACACACACACACACACCGACAACACACACACACACCGACAACACACACACACACACACCGACAACACACACACACACACCGACAACACACACACACACACACACACACCGACAACACACACACACACACACACACCGACAACACACACACACACACACCGACAACACACACACACACACACACTAACAACACACCGACAACACACACACACACACCGACAACACACACACACCGACAACACACACACACACACACCGACAACACACACACACACACCGACAACACACACACACACACACACACCGACAACACACACACACACACACCGATAAAACACACACACCGACAACACACACACACCGACAACACACACACACACACACCGACAACACACACACACACCGACAACACACACACACACACCGACAACACACACACACACACACCGACAACACACACACACACAACATACACACACACACATACCGACAACACACACACACACACCGACAACACACACACACACACACCAACAACACACCGACAACACACACACACACACCGACAACACACACACACCGACAACACACACACACACACACACCGACAACACACAGACACACACACACACACCGACAACACACACACACACACACACCGATAACACACACACACCGACAACACACACACACACACACCGACAACACACACACACACCGACAACACACACACACACACACACCGACAACACACACACACACACACCGACAACACACACACACAGCGACAACACACACACACACAACACACACACACACACACACCCACAACACACACACACCGACAACACTCACACACACACAGACAGACAACACACACACACACACTGACAACACACACACACACAACACACACACACACACACCAACAACACACACACACACACACCGACAACACACACACACACACACACAACACGACAACACACACACACACACACCGACAACACACACACACCGACAACACACACACACACCGACAACACACACACACACACCGACAACACACACACACACACACACACACCGACAACACACACACACACCGACAACACACACACACACAACACACACACACACACACCAACAACACACACACACACACACACCGACAACACACACACACACACACACACCGACAACACACACACACACCGACAACACACACACACACACACCGACAACACACACACACACACACCGACAACACACACACACACACACACCGACAACACACACACACACTGACAACACACAAACACACAACACACACACACACACCAACAACACACACACACACACACCGACAACACACACACACACACACACACCGACAACACACACACACACCGACAACACACACACACACAACACACACACACACACACACACCGACAACACACACACACCGACAACACTCACACACACACACACCGACAACACACACACACACCGACAACACACACACACACCGACAACACACACACACACACCGACAACACACACACACACCGACAACACACACACACACACAGACAGACAACACACACACACACACTGACAACACACACACACACAACACACACACACACACACCAACAACACACACACACACACACCGACAACACACACACACACAACACACACACACACACACCGACAACACACACACACACACACCGACAACACACACACACACCGACAACACACACACACACCGACAACACACACACACACACCGACAACACACACACACACACACACACACACCGACAACACACACACACACCGACAACACACACACACACACCGACAACACACACACACACCGACAACACACACACACACACAGACAGACAACACACACACACACACTGACAACACACACACACACAACACACACACACACACACCAACAACACACACACACACACACCAACAACACACACACACACACACCGACAACACACACACCCGACAACACACACACACACACACCGACAACACACACACACACACACCGACAACACACACACACACACACACTAACAACACACCGACAACACACACACACACACCGACAACACACACACACCGACAACACACACACACACACACCGACAACACACACACACACACCGACAACACACACACACACACACACACCGACAACACACACACACACACACCGATAACACACACACACCGACAACACACACACACACACCGACAACACACACACACACACACCGACAACACACACACACACTGACAACACACACACACACACCGACAACACACACACACACACACCGACAACACACACACACACAACACACACACACACACCGACAACACACACACACACACACCGACAACACACACACACACACCAACAACACACCGACAACACACACACACACACCGACAACACACACACACCGACAACACACACACACACACACACACCGACAACACACAGACACACACACACACACACCGATAACACACACACACACACACCGATAACACACACACACCGACAACACACACACACACACACCGACAACACACACACACCGACAACACACACACACACACACACACACACCGACAACACACACACACACACACCGACAACACACACACACAGCGACAACACACACACACACAACACACACACACACACACACCGACAACACACACACACCGACAACACTCACACACACACACACCGACAACACACACACACACACACCGACAACACACACACACACCGACAACACACACACACACCGACAACACACACACACACACACACCGACAACACACACACACACACACACCGACAACACACACACACACCGACAACACACACACACACAACACACACACACACACACCAACAACACACACACACACACCGACAACACACACACAGCACACACACACACACACACCGACAACACACACACACACATCGACAACACACACACACACACCGACAACACACACACACACAACACACACACACACACCGACAACACACACACACACACACCGACAACACACACACACACACACCGACAACACACACACACACCGACAACACACACTCACACACACTGACAACACACACACACACAACACACACACACACACCGACAACACACACACACCGACAACACTCACACACACACACACCGACAACACACACACACA
>NC_138319.1:335000-345000 GCF_965601325.2 Salmo salar | reverse complement strand
ACACACACCGACAACACACACACACACCGACAACACACACACACACACAGACAGACAACACACACACACACACTGACAACACACACACACACAACACACACACACACACACCAACAACACACACACACACACACCGACAACACACACACACACAACACACACACACACACACCGACAACACACACACACACACACCGACAACACACACACACACCGACAACACACACACACACCGACAACACAGACACACACACCGACAACACACACACACACACACACACACCGACAACACACACACACACCGACAACACACACACACACAACACACACACACACACACCAACAACACACACACACACACACACACAACACACACACACACACACACACCGACAACACACACACACCGACAACACTCACACACACACACACCGACAACACACACACACACACCGACAACACACACACACACCGACAACACACACACACACACCGACAACACACACACACACCGACAACACACACACACACACAGACAGACAACACACACACACCCACTGACAACACACACACACACAACACACACACACACACACCAACAACACACACACACACACACCGACAACACACACACACACAACACACACACACACACACCGACAACACACACACACACACACCGACAACACACACACACACCGACAACACACACACACACCGACAACACACACACACACACCGACAACACACACACACACACACACACACCGACAACACACACACACACCGACAACACACACACACACAACACACACACACACACACCAACAACACACACACACACACACACCGACAACACACACACCCGACAACACACACACACACACACCGACAACACACACACACACACACCGACAACACACACACACACACACACTAACAACACACCGACAACACACACACACACACCGACAACACACACACACCGACAACACACACACACACACACCGACAACACACACACACACACCGACAACACACACACACACACACACACCGACAACACACACACACACACACCGATAACACACACACACCGACAACACACACACACACACCGACAACACACACACACACACACCGACAACACACACACACACTGACAACACACACACACACACCGACAACACACACACACACACACCGACAACACACACACACACAACACACACACACACACACACCGACAACACACACACACACACACCGACAACACACACACACACACACCAACAACACACCGACAACACACACACACACACCGACAACACACACACACCGACAACACACACACACACACACACACCGACAACACACAGACACACACACACACACACCGATAACACACACACACACACACCGATAACACACACACACCGACAACACACACACACACACACCGACAACACACACACACCGACAACACACACACACACACACACACACCGACAACACACACACACACACACCGACAACACACACACACAGCGACAACACACACACACACAACACACACACACACACACACCGACAACACACACACACCGACAACACTCACACACACACACACCGACAACACACACACACACACACCGACAACACACACACACACCGACAACACACACACACACCGACAACACACACACACACACACACCGACAACACACACACACACACACACCGACAACACACACACACACCGACAACACACACACACACAACACACACACACACACACACACCAACAACACACACACACACACACACCGACAACACACACACAGCACACACACACACACACACCGACAACACACACACACACATCGACAACACACACACACACACCGACAACACACACACACACAACACACACACACACACCGACAACACACACACACACACACCGACAACACACACACACACACACCGACAACACACACACACACCGACAACACACACTCACACACACTGACAACACACACACACACAACACACACACACACACCGACAACACACACACACCGACAACACTCACACACACACACACCGACAACACACACACACACACACACCGACAACACACACACACACCGACAACACACACACACACACACCGACAACACACACACACACACACCGACAACACACACACACACACACACCGACAACACACACACACACCGACAACACACACACACACAACACACACACACACACCAACAACACACACACACACACACCGACAACACACACACACACACACACACACCGACAACACACACACACACCGACAACACACACACACACAACACACACACACACACACACCGACAACACACACACACACACATCGACAACACACACACACACACACCGACAACACACACACACACACACACTAACAACACACCGACAACACACACACACACACCGACAACACACACACACCGACAACACACACACACACACACCGACAACACACACACACACACACACCGACAACACACACACACACACACACCGACAACACACACACACACACCGATAACACACACACACCGACAACACACACACACACCGACAACACACACACACACCGACAACACACACACACACACACACACACACACACCGACAACACACACACACACACACACACCGACAACACACACACACCGACAACACACACACACACAACACACACACACACACACACCGACAACACACACACACCGACAACACTCACACACACACACACCAACAACACACACACACACACCGACAACACACACACACACCGACAACACACACACACACACCGACAACACACACACACACACACCGACAACACACACACACACACAGACAGACAACACACACACACACACACTGACAACACACACACACACAACACACACACACACACCAACAACACACACACACACACACACACACACACCGACAACACACACACACACAACACACACACACACCGACAACACACACACACACACACACCGACAACACACACACACACCGACAACACACACACACACACACCGACAACACACACACACACACACACCGACAACACACACACACACTGACAACACACACACACACAACACACACACACACACCAACAACACACACACACACACACCGACAACACACACACACACACACACACACACACACACCGACAACACACACACACACATCGACAACACACACACACACACCGACAACACACACACACACAACACACACACACACACCGACAACACACACACACACACACCGACAACACACACACACACACACCGACAACACACACACACACACCGACAACACACACTCACACACACCGACAACACACACACACACAACACACACACACACACACACCGACAACACACACACACCGACAACACTCACACACACACACACCGACAACACACACACACACACACCGACAACACACACACACACCGACAACACACACACACACACACCGACAACACACACACACACACCGACAACACACACACACACACACACACCGACAACACACACACACACCGACACACACACACACACACACCGACAACACACACACACATACACCGACAACACACACACACACACACACCGACAACACACACACACACACACACTAACAACACACCGACAACACACACACACACACCGACAACACACACACACCGACAACACACACACACACACACCGACAACACACACACACCGACAACACACACACACACACACCGACAACACACACACACACCGACAACACACACACACACACCGACAACACACACACACACACAGCGACAACACACACACACACAACACACACACACACACATACCGACAACACACACACACACACCGACAACACACACACACACACACCAACAACACACCGACAACACACACACACACACCGACAACACACACACACCGACAACACACACACACACACACCGACAACACAAAGACACACACACAAACACCGACAACACACACACACACACCGATAACACACACACACCGACAACACACACACACCGACAACACACACACACCGACAACACACACACACACACCGACAACACACACACACACACACACACCGACAACACACACACACACACACCGATAACACACACACACCAACAACACACACACACACACCGACAACACACACACACACACACACACACACACCGACAACACACACACACACACACCGACAACACACACACACACCGACAACACACACACACACAACACACACACACACACACACCGACAACACACACACACCGACAACACTCACACACACACACACCGACAACACACACACACACCGACAACACACACACACACCGACAACACACACACACACACCGACAACACACACACACACACACCGACAACACACACACACACACAGACAGACAACACACACACACACACACACTGACAACACACACACACACAACACACACACACACACACCAACAACACACACACACACACACACACCGACAACACACACACACACAACACACACACACACCGACAACACACACACACACACACCGACAACACACACACACACCGACAACACACACACACACCGACAACACACACACACACACACACCGACAACACACACACACACACACACACCGACAACACACACACACACCGACAACACACACACACACAACACACACACACACACACCAACAACACACACACACACACACACCGACAACACACACACACACAACACACACACAAACACACCGACAACACACACACACACATCGACAACACACACACACCGACAACACACACACACACAACACACACACACACACCGACAACACACACACACACACACCGAAAACACACACACACACACACACACCGACAACACACACACACACCGACAACACACACACACACAACACACACACACACACACACACCGACAACACACACACACACACATCGACAACACACACACACACACACCAACAACACACACACACACACACACTAACAACACACCGACAACACACACACACACACCGACAACACACACACACCGACAACACACACACACACACACCGACAACACACACACACACACACCGACAACACACACACACACACACACACCGACAACACACACACACACACACCGATAACACACACACACCGACAACACACACACACACGCCGACAACACACACACACACCGACAACACACACACACACACACACACACCGACAACACACACACACACACACCGACAACACACACACACACCGACAACACACACACACACAACACACACACACACACCGACAACACACACACACCGACAACACTCACACACACACACACCGACAACACACACACACACACCGACAACACACACACACACCGACAACACACACACACACACCGACAACACACACACACACACACCGACAACACACACACACACACAGACAGACAACACACACACACACACACTGACAACACACACACACACAACACACACACACACACACCAACAACACACACACACACACACACACCGACAACACACACACACACAACACACACACACACACACCGACAACACACACACACACCGACAACACACACACACACCGACAACACACACACACACACACCGACAACACACACACACACACACACACCGACAACACACACACACACCGACAACACACACACACACAACACACACACACACACACCAACAACACACACACACACACCGACAACACACACACACACAACACACACACACACACACACCGACAACACACACACACCGACAACACACACACACACACCGACAACACACACACACACCGACAACACACACACACACCGACAACACACACACACACACCGACAACACACACACACACACACCGACAACACACACACACACACAGACAGACAACACACACACACACACACACTGACAACACACACACACACAACACACACACACACACACCAACAACACACACACACACACACACACCGACAACACACACACACACAACACACACACACACACCGACAACACACACACACACACACCGACAACACACACACACACCGACAACACACACACACACCGACAACACACACACACACACACACCGACAACACACACACACACACACACACCGACAACACACACACACACCGACAACACACACACACACAACACACACACACACACACCAACAACACACACACACACACACACACCGACAACACACACACACACAACACACACACAAACACACCGACAACACACACACACACATCGACAACACACACACACACACCGACAACACACACACACACAACACACACACACACACCGACAACACACACACACACACACCGACAACACACACACACACACACACACCGATAACACACACACACCGACAACACACACACACACACCGACAACACACACACACACCGACAACACACACACACACACACACACACCGACAACACACACACACACACACCGACAACACACACACACACCGACAACACACACACACACAACACACACACACACACACACCGACAACACACACACACCGACAACACTCACACACACACACACCGACAACACACACACACACACCGACAACACACACACACACCGACAACACACACACACACACCGACAACACACACACACACACACCGACAACACACACACACACACAGACAGACACACACACACACAACACACACGACACACACACCAACAACACACACACACACACACACACCGACAACACACACACACACAACACACACACACACACACCGACAACACACACACACACATCGACAACACACACACACACACCGACAACACACACACACACCGACAACACACACACACACCGACAACACACACACACACACACCGACAACACACACACACACACACACACGATAACACACACACACCGACAACACACACACACACACCGACAACACACACACACACCGACAACACACACACACACACACACCACACACCGACAACACACACACACACACACCGACAACACACACACACACCGACAACACACACACACACAACACACACACACACACACACCGACAACACACACACACCGACAACACTCACACACACACACACCGACAACACACACACACACACCGACAACACACACACACACCGACACACACACACACACCGACAACACACACACACACACACCGACAACACACACACACACACAGACAGACAACACACACACACACACACACTGACAACACACACACACACAACACACACACACACACACCAACAACACACACACACACACACACACCGACAACACACACACACACAACACACACACACACACACCGACAACACACACACACACCGACAACACACACACACACCGACAACACACACACACACACACCGACAACACACACACACACACACCGACAACACACACACACACCGACAACACACACACACACAACACACACACACACACACCAACAACACACACACACACACCGACAACACACACACACACAACACACACACACACACACCGACAACACACACACACACATCGACAACACACACACACACACCGACAACACACACACACACAACACACACACACACACCGACAACACACACACACACACACCGACAACACACACACACACACACACCGACAACACACACACACACACAGACAGACAACACACACACACACACACACTGACAACACACACACACACAACACACACACACACACACCAACAACACACACACACACACACACACCGACAACACACACACACACAACACACACACACACCGACAACACACACACACACACACCGACAACACACACACACACCGACAACACACACACACACCGACAACACACACACACACACACACCGACAACACACACACACACACACACACCGACAACACACACACACACCGACAACACACACACACACAACACACACACACACACACCAACAACACACACACACACACACACCGACAACACACACACACACAACACACACACAAACACACCGACAACACACACACACACATCGACAACACACACACACCGACAACACACACACACACAACACACACACACACACCGACAACACACACACACACACACCGAAAACACACACACACACACACACACCGACAACACACACACACACCGACAACACACACACACACACACACACACACACACACACACACACCGACAACACACACACACACACATCGACAACACACACACACACACACCAACAACACACACACACACACACACTAACAACACACCGACAACACACACACACACACCGACAACACACACACACCGACAACACACACACACACACACCGACAACACACACACACACACACCGACAACACACACACACACACACACACCGACAACACACACACACACACACCGATAACACACACACACCGACAACACACACACACACGCCGACAACACACACACACACCGACAACACACACACACACACACACACACCGACAACACACACACACACACACCGACAACACACACACACACCGACAACACACACACACACAACACACACACACACACCGACAACACACACACACCGACAACACTCACACACACACACACCGACAACACACACACACACACCGACAACACACACACACACCGACAACACACACACACACCGACAACACACACACACACACACCGACAACACACACACACACACAGACAGACAACACACACACACACACACTGACAACACACACACACACAACACACACACACACACACAACAACACACACACACACACACACACCGACAACACACACACACACAACACACACACACACACACCGACAACACACACACACACCGACAACACACACACACACCGACAACACACACACACACACACCGACAACACACACACACACACACACACCGACAACACACACACACACCGACAACACACACACACACAACACACACACACACACACCAACAACACACACACACACACCGACAACACACACACACACAACACACACACACACACACACCGACAACACACACACACCGACAACACACACACACACACACCGACAACACACACACACACCGACAACACACACACACACCGACAACACACACACACACACCGACAACACACACACACACACACCGACAACACACACACACACACAGACAGACAACACACACACACACACACACTGACAACACACACACACACAACACACACACACACACACCAACAACACACACACACACACACACACCGACAACACACACACACACAACACACACACACACACCGACAACACACACACACACACACCGACAACACACACACACACCGACAACACACACACACACCGACAACACACACACACACACACACCGACAACACACACACACACACACACACCGACAACACACACACACACCGACAACACACACACACACAACACACACACACACACACCAACAACACACACACACACACACACACCGACAACACACACACACACAACACACACACAAACACACCGACAACACACACACACACATCGACAACACACACACACACACCGACAACACACACACACACAACACACACACACACACCGACAACACACACACACACACACCGATAACACACACACACCGACAACACACACACACACACCGACAACACACACACACACC
>NC_138319.1:312500-330000 GCF_965601325.2 Salmo salar | reverse complement strand
CACAACACACACACACACACCAACAACACACACACACACACACACACCGACAACACACACACACACACACACCGACAACACACACACACACCGATAACACACACACACCGACAACACACACACACACACCGACAACACACACACACACCGACAACACACACACACACACACACACACACCGACAACACACACACACACACACCGACAACACACACACACACCGACAACACACACACACACACACAACACACACACACACACACACCGACAACACACACACACCGACAACACTCACACACACACACACCGACAACACACACACACACCGACAACACACACACACACCGACAACACACACACACACACCGACAACACACACACACACACACCGACAACACACACACACACACAGACAGACAACACACACACACACACACTGACAACACACACACACACACCGACAACACACACACACACACCGACAACACACACTCACACACACCGACAACACACACACAACACACACACACACACCGACAACACACACACACCGACAACACTCACACACACACACACCGACAACACACACACACACACACCGACAACACACACACACACCGACAACACACACACACACACACCGACAACACACACACACACACACCGACAACACACACACACACACCGACAACACACACACACACCGACAACACACACACACACAACACACACACACACACCGACAACACACACACACACCGAACACACACACACACACACACACCGACAACACACACACACACAACACACACACACACACCGACAACACACACACACACACACCGACAACACACACACACACCGACAACACACACACACACCGACAACACACACACACACACACACCGACAACACACACACACACACACACACCGACAACACACACACACACCGACAACACACACACACACAACACACACACACACACACCAACAACACACACACACACACACACACCGACAACACACACACACACAACACACACACAAACACACCGACAACACACACACACACATCGACAACACACACACACACACCGACAACACACACACACACAACACACACACACACACCGACAACACACACACACACACACCGACAACACACACACACACACACACCGATAACACACACACACCGACAACACACACACACACACCGACAACACACACACACACCGACAACACACACACACACACACACACACCGACAACACACACACACACACACCGACAACACACACACACACCGACAACACACACACACACAACACACACACACACACACACCGACAACACACACACACCGACAACACTCACACACACACACACCGACAACACACACACACACACCGACAACACACACACACACCGACAACACACACACACACACCGACAACACACACACACACACACCGACAACACACACACACACACAGACAGACAACACACACACACACACACTGACAACACACACACACACAACACACACACACACACACCAACAACACACACACACACACACACACCGACAACACACACACACACAACACACACACACACCGACAACACACACACACACCGACAACACACACACACACCGACAACACACACACACACACACCGACAACACACACACACACACACCGACAACACACACACACACCGACAACACACACACACACAACACACACACACACACACCAACAACACACACACACACCGACAACACACACACACACAACACACACACACACACCGACAACACACACACACACACACCGACAACACACACACACACCGACAACACACACACACACACACACCGACAACACACACACACACACACACACCGACAACACACACACACACCGACAACACACACACACACAACACACACACACACACACCAACAACACACACACACACACACACACCGACAACACACACACACACAACACACACACAAACACACCGACAACACACACACACACATCGACAACACACACACACACACCGACAACACACACACACACAACACACACACACACACCGACAACACACACACACACACACCGACAACACACACACACACACACACCGATAACACACACACACCGACAACACACACACACACACCGACAACACACACACACACCGACAACACACACACACACACACACACACCGACAACACACACACACACACACCGACAACACACACACACACCGACAACACACACACACACAACACACACACACACACACACCGACAACACACACACACCGACAACACTCACACACACACACACCGACAACACACACACACACACCGACAACACACACACACACCGACAACACACACACACACACCGACAACACACACACACACACACCGACAACACACACACACACACAGACAGACAACACACACACACACACACTGACAACACACACACACACAACACACACACACACACACCAACAACACACACACACACACACACACCGACAACACACACACACACAACACACACACACACCGACAACACACACACACACCGACAACACACACACACACCGACAACACACACACACACACACCGACAACACACACACACACACACCGACAACACACACACACACCGACAACACACACACACACAACACACACACACACACACCAACAACACACACACACACACCGACAACACACACACACACAACACACACACACACACACCGACAACACACACACACACATCGACAACACACACACACACACCGACAACACACACACACACAACACACACACACACACCGACAACACACACACACACACACCGACAACACACACACACACACACCGACAACACACACACACACACACCGACAACACACACACACACACACACTAACAACACACCGACAACACACACACACACACCGACAACACACACACACCGACAACACACAAACACACACACCGACAACACACACACACACACCGACAACACACACACACACACACACACCGACAACACACACACACACACACCGATAACACACACACACCGACAACACACACACACACACCGACAACACACACACACACACACCGACAACACACACACACACTGACAACACACACACACACACCTACAACACACACACACACACACCGACAACACACACACACACAACACACACACACACACACACCGACAACACACACACACACACACCGACAACACACACACACACACACCAACAACACACCGACAACACACACACACACACCGACAACACACACACACCGACAACACACACACACACACACACACCGACAACACACAGACACACACACACACACACCGACAACACACACACACACACACACCGATAACACACACACACCGACAACACACACACACACACACCGACAACACACACACACACCGACAACACACACACACACACACACACACCGACAACACACACACACACACACCGACAACACACACACACAGCGACAACACACACACACACAACACACACACACACACACACCGACAACACACACACACCGACAACACTCACACACACACACACCGACAACACACACACACACACACCGACAACACACACACACACCGACAACACACACACACACCGACAACACACACACACACACACCGACAACACACACACACACACACACCGACAACACACACACACACCGACAACACACACACACACAACACACACACACACCAACAACACACACACACACACCGACAACACACACACAACACACACACACACACACACCGACAACACACACACACACATCGACAACACACACACACACACCGACAACACACACACACACAACACACACACACACACCGACAACACACACACACACACACACCGACAACACACACACACACCGACAACACACACACACACACCGACAACACACACTCACACACACTGACAACACACACACACACAACACACACACACACACACACACCGACAACACACACACACACACACCGACAACACACACACACACCGACAACACACACACACACACACCGACAACACACACACACACACACACCGACAACACACACACACACCGACAACACACACACACACAACACACACACACACACCAACAACACACACACACACACACACACCGACAACACACACACACACACACCGACAACACACACACACACCGATAACACACACACACCGACAACACACACACACACCGACAACACACACACACACCGACAACACACACACACACACACACACACACCGACAACACACACACACACACACCGACAACACACACACACACCGACAACACACACACACACACACAACACACACACACACACACACCGACAACACACACACACCGACAACACTCACACACACACACACCGACAACACACACACACACCGACAACACACACACACACCGACAACACACACACACACACCGACAACACACACACACACACACCGACAACACACACACACACACAGACAGACAACACACACACAAACACACTGACAACACACACACACACAACACACACACACACCGACAACACACACACACACACCGACAACACACACTCACACACACCGACAACACACACACAACACACACACACACACACACCGACAACACACACACACCGACAACACTCACACACACACACACCGACAACACACACACACACACACCGACAACACACACACACACCGACAACACACACACACACACACCGACAACACACACACACACACCGACAACACACACACACACACCGACAACACACACACACACCGACAACACACACACACACAACACACACACACACACCGACAACACACACACACACCGACAACACACACACACACAACACACACACACACACCGACAACACACACACACACACACCGACAACACACACACACACACACCGACAACACACACACACACACCGACAACACACACTCACACACACCGACAACACACACACACACAACACACACACACACACACACACCGACAACACACACACACCGACAACACTCACACACACACACACCGACAACACACACACACACACACCGACAACACACACACACACCGACAACACACACACACACACCGACAACACACACACACCGACAACACACACACACACACCGACAACACACACACACACCGACACACACACACACACACACACAGACAACTCACACACACACACACCGACAACACACACACACCGACAACACACACACACACACTAACAACACACCGACAACACACACACACACACCGACAACACACACACACCGACAACACACACACACACACACCGACAACACACACACACACCGACAACACACACACACACACACACACACCGACAACACACACACACACACACACCGATAACACACACACACCGACAACACACACACACCGACAACACACACACACACCGACAACACACACACACACCGACAACACACACACACACACCGACAACACACACACACACACACACGACAACACACACACACAACACACACACACACACATACCGACAACACACACACACACACCGACAACACACACACACACACACCAACAACACACCGACAACACACACACACCGACAACACACACACACACCAACAACACACACACACACACACACCGACAACACACACACACACAACACACACACACACACACCGACAACACACACACACACATCGACAACACACACACACACACCGACAACACACACACACACAACACACACACACACACCGACAACACACACACACACACACCGACAACACACACACACACACACACACACCGACAACACACACACACACACCGACAACACACACTCACACACACCGACAACACACACACAACACACACACACACACACACCGACAACACACACACACCGACAACACTCACACACACACACACCGACAACACACACACACACACACCGACAACACACACACACACCGACAACACACACACACACACACCGACAACACACACACACACACACCGACAACACACACACACACACCGACAACACACACACACACCGACAACACACACACACACAACACACACACACACACCGACAACACACACACACACCGACAACACACACACACACAACACACACACACACACCGACAACACACACACACACACACCGACAACACACACACACACACACCGACAACACACACACACACACCGACAACACACACTCACACACACCGACAACACACACACACACAACACACACACACACACACACCGACAACACACACACACCGACAACACTCACACACACACACACCGACAACACACACACACACACACCGACAACACACACACACACCGACAACACACACACACACACACCGACAACACACACACACACACCGACAACACACACACACACACACACCGACAACACACACACACACCGACACACACACACACACACACAGACAACTCACACACACACACACCGACAACACACACACACACACACCGACAACACACACACACACACACACTAACAACACACCGACAACACACACACACACACCGACAACACACACACACCGACAACACACACACACACACACCGACAACACACACACACACCGACAACACACACACACACACACACCGACAACACACACACACACACACCGATAACACACACACACCGACAACACACACACACCGACAACACACACACACACCGACAACACACACACACACCGACAACACACACACACACACCGACAACACACACACACACACACCGACAACACACACACACAACACACACACACACACATACCGACAACACACACACACACACCGACAACACACACACACACACACCAACAACACACCGACAACACACACACACCGACAACACACACACACACCGACAACACACACACACACACACCGACAACACACAGACACACACACACACACACCGACAACACACACACACACACCGATAACACACACACACCGACAACACACACACACACACACCGACAACACACACACACACACACCGACAACACACACACACACACACACACACCGACAACACACACACACACACACCGACAACACACACACACAGCGACAACACACACACACACAACACACACACACACACACCGACAACACACACACACCGACAACACTCACACACACACACACCGACAACACACACACACACACCGACAACCACACACACCCCGCACACCCTCACACACACCGACAACACACACACACACACACACACACACACACACACACCGACAACACACACACACCGACAACACTCACACACACACACACCGACAACACACACACACACACACCGACAACACACACACACACACCGACAACACACACACACACACACCGACAACACACACACACACACCGACAACACACACACACACACACACCGACAACACCCACACACACCGACACACACACACACCGACAACACACACACACACACACCGACAACACACACACACACACACCGACAACACACACACACACACACACTAACAACACACCGACAACACACACACACACACCGACAACACACACACACCGACAACACACACACACACCGACAACACACACACACACCGACAACACACACACACACACACACACCGACAACACACACACACACACACCGATAACACACACACACCGACAACACACACACACCGACAACACACACACACACCGACAACACACACACACACCGACAACACACACACACACACCGACAACACACACACACACACACCGACAACACACACACACAACACACACACACACATACCGACAACACACACACACACACCGACAACACACACACAAACACACCAACAACACACCGACAACACACACACACCGACAACACACACACACACCGACAACACACACACACACACACCGACAACACACAGACACACACACACACACACCGACAACACACACACACCGATAACACACACACACCGACAACACACACACATACACACCGACAACACACACACACACCGACAACACACACACACACACACACACACACCGACAACACACACACACACACACCGACAACACACACACACAGCGACAACACACACACACAACACACACACACACACATACCGACAACACACACACACACACCGACAACACACACACAAACACACCAACAACACACCGACAACACACACACACCGACAACACACACACACACCGACAACACACACACACACACACCGACAACACACAGACACACACACACACACACCGACAACACACACACACCGACAACACACACACACACAACACACACACACACACACCGACAACACACACACACACACACCGACAACACACACACACACACACCAACAACACACCGACAACACACACACACACCGACAACACACACACACCGACAACACACACACACACACACACACCGACAACACACAGACACACACACACACACACCGACAACACACACACACACACACACCGATAACACACACACACCGACAACACACACACACACACACCGACAACACACACACACACCGACAACACACACACACACACACACACACCGACAACACACACACACACACACCGACAACACACACACACAGCGACAACACACACACACACAACACACACACACACACACACCGACAACACACACACACCGACAACACTCACACACACACACACCGACAACACACACACACACACACCGACAACACACACACACACCGACAACACACACACACACCGACAACACACACACACACACACCGACAACACACACACACACACACACCGACAACACACACACACACCGACAACACACACACACACAACACACACACACACCAACAACACACACACACACACCGACAACACACACACAACACACACACACACACACACCGACAACACACACACACACATCGACAACACACACACACACACCGACAACACACACACACACAACACACACACACACACCGACAACACACACACACACACCGACAACACACACACACATACACCGACAACACACACACACACACCGACAACACACACTCACACACACTGACAACACACACACACACAACACACACACACACACACACACCGACAACACACACACACACACACCGACAACACACACACACACCGACAACACACACACACACACACCGACAACACACACACACACACACACCGACAACACACACACACACACAGACAACACACACACACACACACCGACAACACACACACACACACACACACACCGACAACACACACACACACACACCGACAACACACACACACAGCGACAACACACACACACACAACACACACACACACACACCGACAACACACACACACCGACAACACTCACACACACACACACCGACAACACACACACACACACACCGACAACACACACACACACACCGACAACACACACTCACACACACCGACAACACACACACACACAACACACACACACACACACACCGACAACACACACACACCGACAACACTCACACACACACACACCGACAACACACACACACACACACCGACAACACACACACACACACCGACAACACACACACACACACTCCGACAACACACACACACACCGACAACACACACACACACACACACCGACAACACACACACACACCGACACACACACACACCGACAACACACACACACACACACCGACAACACACACACACACACACCGACAACACACACACACACACACACTAACAACACACCGACAACACACACACACACACCGACAACACACACACACCGACAACACACACACACACCGACAACACACACACACACCGACAACACACACACACACACACACACCGACAACACACACACACACACACCGATAACACACACACACCGACAACACACACACACCGACAACACACACACACACCGACAACACACACACACACCGACAACACACACACACACACCGACAACACACACACACACACACCGACAACACACACACACAACACACACACACACATACCGACAACACACACACACACACCGACAACACACACACAAACACACCAACAACACACCGACAACACACACACACCGACAACACACACACACACCGACAACACACACACACACCGACAACACACAGACACACACACACACACACCGACAACACACACACACCGATAACACACACACACCGACAACACACACACATACACACCGACAACACACACACACACCGACAACACACACACACACACACACACACACACCGACAACACACACACACACACACCGACAACACACACACACAGCGACAACACACACACACAACACACACACACACACATACCGACAACACACACACACACACCGACAACACACACACAAACACACCAACAACACACCGACAACACACACACACCGACAACACACACACACACCGACAACACACACACACACACACCGACAACACACAGACACACACACACACACACCGACAACACACACACACCGACAACACACACACACACAACACACACACACACACACACCGACAACACACACACACACACACCGACAACACACACACACACACACCAACAACACACCGACAACACACACACACACCGACAACACACACACACCGACAACACACACACACACACACACACCGACAACACACAGACACACACACACACACACCGACAACACACACACACACACACACCGATAACACACACACACCGACAACACACACACACACACACCGACAACACACACACACACCGACAACACACACACACACACACACACACCGACAACACACACACACACACACCGACAACACACACACACAGCGACAACACACACACACACAACACACACACACACACACACCGACAACACACACACACCGACAACACTCACACACACACACACCGACAACACACACACACACACACCGACAACACACACACACACCGACAACACACACACACACCGACAACACACACACACACACACCGACAACACACACACACACACACACCGACAACACACACACACACCGACAACACACACACACACAACACACACACACACCAACAACACACACACACACACCGACAACACACACACAACACACACACACACACACACCGACAACACACACACACACATCGACAACACACACACACACACCGACAACACACACACACACAACACACACACACACACCGACAACACACACACACACACCGACAACACACACACACATACACCGACAACACACACACACACACCGACAACACACACTCACACACACTGACAACACACACACACACAACACACACACACACACACACACCGACAACACACACACACACACACCGACAACACACACACACACCGACAACACACACACACACACACCGACAACACACACACACACACACACCGACAACACACACACACACCGACAACACACACACACACAACACACACACACACACCAACAACACACACACACACACACACACACCGACAACACACACACACACACACACCGACAACACACACACACACCGATAACACACACACACCGACAACACACACACACACACCGACAACACACACACACACCGACAACACACACACACACACACACACACACCGACAACACACACACACACACACCGACAACACACACACACACCGACAACACACACACACACACACAACACACACACACACACACACCGACAACACACACACACCGACAACACTCACACACACACACACCGACAACACACACACACACCGACAACCCACACACACACCGACAACACACACACACACACCGACAACACACACACACACACACCGACAACACACACACACACACAGACAGACAACACACACACACACACACTGACAACACACACACACACAACACACACACACACACACCGACAACACACACACACACACCGACAACACACACTCACACACACCGACAACAAACACACAACACACACACACACACACACCGACAACACACACACACACACACCGACAACACACACACACACACACCGACAACACACACACACACACCGACAACACACACACACACCGACAACACACACACACACAACACACACACACACACCGACAACACACACACACACCGACAACACACACACACACAACACACACACACACACCGACAACACACACACACACACACCGACAACACACACACACACACACCGACAACACACACACACACACCGACAACACACACTCACACACACCGACAACACACACACACACAACACACACACACACACACACCGACAACACACACACACCGTCAACACTCACACACACACACACCGACAACACACACACACACACACCGACAACACACACACACACCGACAACACACACACACACACACCGACAACACACACACACACACCGACAACACACACACACACACACACCGACAACACACACACACACCGACACACACACACACACACAGACAACTCACACACACACACCCCGACAACACACACACACACACACCGACAACACACACACACACACACACTAACAACACACCGACAACACACACACACACACCGACAACACACACACACCGACAACACACACACACACACACCGACAACACACACACACACCGACAACACACACACACACCGACAACACACACACACACACACACCGATAACACACACACACCGACAACACACACACACCGACAACACACACACACACCGACAACACACACACACACCGACAACACACACACACACACCAACAACACACACACACACACACACCGACAACACACACACACAACACACACACACACACATACCGACAACACACACACACACACCGACAACACACACACACACACACCAACAACACACCGACAACACACACACACCGACAACACACACACACACCAACAACACACACACACACACACACCGACAACACACACACACACAACACACACACACACACACCGACAACACACACACACACATCGACAACACACACACACACACCGACAACACACACACACACAACACACACACACACACCGACAACACACACACACACACACCGACAACACACACACACACACACCGACAACACACACACACACACCGACAACACACACTCACACACACCGACAACACACACACAACAAACACACACACACACACCGACAACACACACACACCGACAACACTCACACACACACACACCGACAACACACACACACACACACCGACAACACACACACACACCGACAACACACACACACACACACCGACAACACACACACACACACACCGACAACACACACACACACACCGACAACACACACACACACCGACAACACACACACACACAACACACACACACACACCGACAACACACACACACACCGACAACACACACACACACAACACACACACACACACCGACAACACACACACACACACACCGACAACACACACACACACACACCGACAACACACACACACACACCGACAACACACACACACACACACCGACAACACACACACACACCGACAACACACACACACACACACCGACAACACACACACACACACCGACAACACACACACACACACACACACCGACAACACACACACACACCGACACACACACACACACACACAGACAACTCACACACACACACACCGACAACACACACACACACACACCGACAACACACACACACACACACTAACAACACACCGACAACACACACACACACACCGACAACACACACACACCGACAACACACACACACACACACCGACAACACACACACACACCGACAACACACACACACACACACACACCGACAACACACACACACACACACCGATAACACACACACACCGACAACACACACACACCGACAACACACACACACACCGACAACACACACACACACCGACAACACACACACACACACCGACAACACACACACACACACACCGACAACACACACACACAACACACACACACACACATACCGACAACACACACACACACACCGACAACACACACACACACACACCAACAACACACCGACAACACACACACACCGACAACACACACACACACCGACAACACACAGACACACACACACACACACCGACAACACACACACACACACCGATAACACACACACACCGACAACACACACACACACACACCGACAACACACACACACACACACCGACAACACACACACACACACACACACACCGACAACACACACACACACACACCGACAACACACACACACACACAGACAGACAACACACACACACACACACTGACAACACACACACACACAACACACACACACACACACCGACAACACACACACACACACCGACAACACACACTCACACACACCGACAACAAACACACAACACACACACACACACACACCGACAACACACACACACACACACCGACAACACACACACACACACACCGACAACACACACACACACACCGACAACACACACACACACCGACAACACACACACACACAACACACACACACACACCGACAACACACACACACACCGACAACACACACACACAACACACACACACACACCGACAACACACACACACACACACCGACAACACACACACACACACACCGACAACACACACACACACACCGACAACACACACTCACACACACCGACAACACACACACACACAACACACACACACACACACACCGACAACACACACACACCGACAACACTCACACACACACACACCGACAACACACACACACACACACCGACAACACACACACACACCGACAACACACACACACACACACCGACAACACACACACACACACCGCAAACACACACACACACACACACCGACAACACACACACACACCGACACACACACACACACACACAGACAACTCACACACACACACACCGACAACACACACACACACACACCGACAACACACACACACACACACACTAACAACACACCGACAACACACACACACACACCGACAACACACACACACCGACAACACACACACACACACACCGACAACACACACACACACCGACAACACACACACACACCGACAACACACACACACACACACCGATAACACACACACACCGACAACACACACACACCGACAACACACACACACACCGACAACACACACACACACCGACAACACACACACACACACCAACAACACACACACACACACACCGACAATACACACACACAACACACACACACACACATACCGACAACACACACACACACACCGACAACACACACACACACACACCAACAACACACCGACAACACACACACACCGACAACACACACACACACCAACAACACACACACACACACACACCGACAACACACACACACACAACACACACACACACACACCGACAACACACACACACACATCGACAACACACACACACACACCGACAACACACACACACACAACACACACACACACACCGACAACACACACACACACACACCGACAACACACACACACACACACCGACAACACACACACACACACCGACAACACACACTCACACACACCGACAACACACACACAACAAACACACACACACACACACCGACAACACACACACACCGACAACACTCACACACACACACACCGACAACACACACACACACACACCGACAACACACACACACACCGACAACACACACACACACACACCGACAACACACACACACACCGACAACACACACACACACACCGACAACACACACACACACCGACAACACACACACACACAACACACACACACACACCGACAACACACACACACACCGACAACACACACACACACAACACACACACACACACCGACAACACACACACACACACACCGACAACACACACACACACACACCGACAACACACACACACACACCGACAACACACACACACACACACCGACAACACACACACACACCGACAACACACACACACACACACCGACAACACACACACACACCGACAACACACACACACACACACACCGACAACACACACACCGACACACACACACACACACACAGACAACTCACACACACACACACCGACAACACACACACACACACACCGACAACACACACACACACACACACTAACAACACACCGACAACACACACACACACACCGACAACACACACACACCGACAACACACACACACACACACCGACAACACACACACACACCGACAACACACACACACACACACACACCGACAACACACACACACACACACCGATAACACACACACACCGACAACACACACACACCGACAACACACACACACACCGACAACACACACACACACCGACAACACACACACACACACCGACAACACACACACACACACACCGACAACACACACACACAACACACACACACACACATACCGACAACACACACACACACACCGACAACACACACACACACACACCAACAACACACCGACAACACACACACACCGACAACACACACACACACCGACAACACACACACACACACACCGACAACACACAGACACACACACACACACACCGACAACACACACACACACACCGATAACACACACACACCGACAACACACACACACACACACCGACAACACACACACACACACACCGACAACACACACACACACACACACACACCGACAACACACACACACACACACCGACAACACACACACACAGCGACAACACACACACACACAACACACACACACACACACACACCGACAACACACACACACCGACAACACTCACACACACACACACC
This sequence comes from Salmo salar, assembly GCF_965601325.2. NCBI lineage: Eukaryota > Metazoa > Chordata > Actinopteri > Salmoniformes > Salmonidae > Salmo > Salmo salar. Next base: position 312,708 of record NC_138319.1, on the reverse strand, counting down.
GACAACACACACACACACACACCGACAACACACACACACACACCGACAACACACACTCACACACACCGACAACACACACACACACAACACACACACACACACACACCGACAACACACACACACCGACAACACTCACACACACACACACCGACAACACACACACACACACACCGACAACACACACACACACACCGACAACACACACACA
>NC_138319.1:290000-307500 GCF_965601325.2 Salmo salar | reverse complement strand
AACACACACACACACACACCAACAACACACCGACAACACACACACACCGACAACACACACACACACCGACAACACACACACACACACACCGACAACACACAGACACACACACACACACACCGACAACACACACACACACACCGATAACACACACACACCGACAACACACACACACACACACCGACAACACACACACACACACACCGACAACACACACACACACACACACACACCGACAACACACACACACACACACCGACAACACACACACACAGCGACAACACACACACACACAACACACACACACACACACCGACAACACACACACACCGACAACACTCACACACACACACACCGACAACACACACACACACACACCGACAACACACACACACACACCGACAACACACACTCACACACACCGACAACACACACACACACAACACACACACACACACACACCGACAACACACACACACCGACAACACTCACACACACACACACCGACAACACACACACACACACACCGACAACACACACACACACACCGACAACACACACACACACACACCGACAACACACACACACACACCGACAACACACACACACACACACACCGACAACACCCACACACACCGACACACACACACACCGACAACACACACACACACACACCGACAACACACACACACACACACCGACAACACACACACACACACACACTAACAACACACCGACAACACACACACACACACCGACAACACACACACACCGACAACACACACACACACCGACAACACACACACACACCGACAACACACACACACACACACACACCGACAACACACACACACACACACCGATAACACACACACACCGACAACACACACACACCGACAACACACACACACACCGACAACACACACACACACCGACAACACACACACACACACCGACAACACACACACACACACACCGACAACACACACACACAACACACACACACACATACCGACAACACACACACACACACCGACAACACACACACAAACACACCAACAACACACCGACAACACACACACACCGACAACACACACACACACCGACAACACACACACACACACACCGACAACACACAGACACACACACACACACACCGACAACACACACACACCGATAACACACACACACCGACAACACACACACATACACACCGACAACACACACACACACCGACAACACACACACACACACACACACACACCGACAACACACACACACACACACCGACAACACACACACACAGCGACAACACACACACACAACACACACACACACACATACCGACAACACACACACACACACCGACAACACACACACAAACACACCAACAACACACCGACAACACACACACACCGACAACACACACACACACCGACAACACACACACACACACACCGACAACACACAGACACACACACACACACACCGACAACACACACACACCGACAACACACACACACACAACACACACACACACACACCGACAACACACACACACACACACCGACAACACACACACACACACACCAACAACACACCGACAACACACACACACACCGACAACACACACACACCGACAACACACACACACACACACACACCGACAACACACAGACACACACACACACACACCGACAACACACACACACACACACACCGATAACACACACACACCGACAACACACACACACACACACCGACAACACACACACACACCGACAACACACACACACACACACACACACCGACAACACACACACACCGACAACACACACACACAGCGACAACACACACACACACAACACACACACACCGACAACACACACACACCGACAACACTCACACACACACACACCGACAACACACACACACACACACCGACAACACACACACACACCGACAACACACACACACACCGACAACACACACACACACACACCGACAACACACACACACACACACACCGACAACACACACACACACCGACAACACACACACACACAACACACACACACACCAACAACACACACACACACACCGACAACACACACACAACACACACACACACACACACCGACAACACACACACACACATCGACAACACACACACACACACCGACAACACACACACACACAACACACACACACACACCGACAACACACACACACACACCGACAACACACACACACATACACCGACAACACACACACACACACCGACAACACACACTCACACACACTGACAACACACACACACACAACACACACACACACACACACACCGACAACACACACACACACACACCGACAACACACACACACACCGACAACACACACACACACACACCGACAACACACACACACACACACACCGACAACACACACACACACACAGACAACACACACACACACACACCGACAACACACACACACACACACACACACCGACAACACACACACACACACACCGACAACACACACACACAGCGACAACACACACACACACAACACACACACACACACACCGACAACACACACACACCGACAACACTCACACACACACACACCGACAACACACACACACACACACCGACAACACACACACACACACCGACAACACACACTCACACACACCGACAACACACACACACACAACACACACACACACACACACCGACAACACACACACACCGACAACACTCACACACACACACACCGACAACACACACACACACACACCGACAACACACACACACACACCGACAACACACACACACACACTCCGACAACACACACACACACCGACAACACACACACACACACACACCGACAACACACACACACACCGACACACACACACACCGACAACACACACACACACACACCGACAACACACACACACACACACCGACAACACACACACACACACACACTAACAACACACCGACAACACACACACACACACCGACAACACACACACACCGACAACACACACACACACCGACAACACACACACACACCGACAACACACACACACACACACACCGACAACACACACACACACACACCGATAACACACACACACCGACAACACACACACACCGACAACACACACACACACCGACAACACACACACACACCGACAACACACACACACACACCGACAACACACACACACACACACCGACAACACACACACACAACACACACACACACATACCGACAACACACACACACACACCGACAACACACACACAAACACACCAACAACACACCGACAACACACACACACCGACAACACACACACACACCGACAACACACACACACACCGACAACACACAGACACACACACACACACACCGACAACACACACACACCGATAACACACACACACCGACAACACACACACATACACACCGACAACACACACACACACCGACAACACACACACACACACACACACACACACCGACAACACACACACACACACACCGACAACACACACACACAGCGACAACACACACACACAACACACACACACACACATACCGACAACACACACACACACACCGACAACACACACACAAACACACCAACAACACACCGACAACACACACACACCGACAACACACACACACACCGACAACACACACACACACACACCGACAACACACAGACACACACACACACACACCGACAACACACACACACCGACAACACACACACACACAACACACACACACACACACACCGACAACACACACACACACACACCGACAACACACACACACACACACCAACAACACACCGACAACACACACACACACCGACAACACACACACACCGACAACACACACACACACACACACACCGACAACACACAGACACACACACACACACACCGACAACACACACACACACACACACCGATAACACACACACACCGACAACACACACACACACACACCGACAACACACACACACACACACACACACCGACAACACACACACACACACACCGACAACACACACACACAGCGACAACACACACACACACAACACACACACACACACACACCGACAACACACACACACCGACAACACTCACACACACACACACCGACAACACACACACACACACACCGACAACACACACACACACCGACAACACACACACACACCGACAACACACACACACACACACCGACAACACACACACACACACACACCGACAACACACACACACACCGACAACACACACACACACAACACACACACACACCAACAACACACACACACACACCGACAACACACACACAACACACACACACACACACACCGACAACACACACACACACATCGACAACACACACACACACACCGACAACACACACACACACAACACACACACACACACCGACAACACACACACACACACCGACAACACACACACACATACACCGACAACACACACACACACACCGACAACACACACTCACACACACTGACAACACACACACACACAACACACACACACACACACACACCGACAACACACACACACACACACCGACAACACACACACACACCGACAACACACACACACACACACCGACAACACACACACACACACACACCGACAACACACACACACACCGACAACACACACACACACAACACACACACACACACCAACAACACACACACACACACACACACACCAACAACACACACACACACACACACCGACAACACACACACACACCGATAACACACACACACCGACAACACACACACACACACCGACAACACACACACACACCGACAACACACACACACACACACACACACACCGACAACACACACACACACACACCGACAACACACACACACACCGACAACACACACACACACACACAACACACACACACACACACACCGACAACACACACACACCGACAACACTCACACACACACACACCGACAACACACACACACACCGACAACCCACACACACACCGACAACACACACACACACACCGACAACACACACACACACACACCGACAACACACACACACACACAGACAGACAACACACACACACACACACTGACAACACACACACACACAACACACACACACACACACCGACAACACACACACACACACCGACAACACACACTCACACACACCGACAACAAACACACAACACACACACACACACACACCGACAACACACACACACACACACCGACAACACACACACACACACACCGACAACACACACACACACACCGACAACACACACACACACCGACAACACACACACACACAACACACACACACACACCGACAACACACACACACACCGACAACACACACACACACAACACACACACACACACCGACAACACACACACACACACACCGACAACACACACACACACACACCGACAACACACACACACACACCGACAACACACACTCACACACACCGACAACACACACACACACAACACACACACACACACACACCGACAACACACACACACCGTCAACACTCACACACACACACACCGACAACACACACACACACACACCGACAACACACACACACACCGACAACACACACACACACACACCGACAACACACACACACACACCGACAACACACACACACACACACACCGACAACACACACACACACCGACACACACACACACACACAGACAACTCACACACACACACCCCGACAACACACACACACACACACCGACAACACACACACACACACACACTAACAACACACCGACAACACACACACACACACCGACAACACACACACACCGACAACACACACACACACACACACCGACAACACACACACACACCGACAACACACACACACACCGACAACACACACACACACACACACCGATAACACACACACACCGACAACACACACACACCGACAACACACACACACACCGACAACACACACACACACCGACAACACACACACACACACCAACAACACACACACACACACACACCGACAACACACACACACAACACACACACACACACATACCGACAACACACACACACACACCGACAACACACACACACACACACCAACAACACACCGACAACACACACACACCGACAACACACACACACACCAACAACACACACACACACACACACCGACAACACACACACACACAACACACACACACACACACCGACAACACACACACACACATCGACAACACACACACACACACCGACAACACACACACACACAACACACACACACACACCGACAACACACACACACACACACCGACAACACACACACACACACACCGACAACACACACACACACACCGACAACACACACTCACACACACCGACAACACACACACAACAAACACACACACACACACCGACAACACACACACACCGACAACACTCACACACACACACACCGACAACACACACACACACACACCGACAACACACACACACACCGACAACACACACACACACACACCGACAACACACACACACACACACCGACAACACACACACACACACCGACAACACACACACACACCGACAACACACACACACACAACACACACACACACACCGACAACACACACACACACCGACAACACACACACACACAACACACACACACACACCGACAACACACACACACACACACCGACAACACACACACACACACACCGACAACACACACACACACACCGACAACACACACACACACACACCGACAACACACACACACACACACCGACAACACACACACACACCGACAACACACACACACACACACCGACAACACACACACACACACCGACAACACACACACACACACACACCGACAACACACACACACACCGACACACACACACACACACACAGACAACTCACACACACACACACCGACAACACACACACACACACACCGACAACACACACACACACACACTAACAACACACCGACAACACACACACACACACCGACAACACACACACACCGACAACACACACACACACACACCGACAACACACACACACACCGACAACACACACACACACACACACACCGACAACACACACACACACACACCGATAACACACACACACCGACAACACACACACACCGACAACACACACACACACCGACAACACACACACACACCGACAACACACACACACACACCGACAACACACACACACACACACCGACAACACACACACACAACACACACACACACACATACCGACAACACACACACACACACCGACAACACACACACACACACACCAACAACACACCGACAACACACACACACACCGACAACACACACACACACACACCGACAACACACAGACACACACACACACACACCGACAACACACACACACACACCGATAACACACACACACCGACAACACACACACACACACACCGACAACACACACACACACACACCGACAACACACACACACACACACACACACCGACAACACACACACACACACACCGACAACACACACACACACACAGACAGACAACACACACACACACACACTGACAACACACACACACACAACACACACACACACACACCGACAACACACACACACACACCGACAACACACACTCACACACACCGACAACAAACACACAACACACACACACACACACACCGACAACACACACACACACACACCGACAACACACACACACACACACCGACAACACACACACACACACCGACAACACACACACACACCGACAACACACACACACACAACACACACACACACACCGACAACACACACACACACCGACAACACACACACACAACACACACACACACACCGACAACACACACACACACACACCGACAACACACACACACACACACCGACAACACACACACACACACCGACAACACACACTCACACACACCGACAACACACACACACACAACACACACACACACACACACCGACAACACACACACACCGACAACACTCACACACACACACACCGACAACACACACACACACACACCGACAACACACACACACACCGACAACACACACACACACACACCGACAACACACACACACACACCGCAAACACACACACACACACACACCGACAACACACACACACACCGACACACACACACACACACACAGACAACTCACACACACACACACCGACAACACACACACACACACACCGACAACACACACACACACACACACTAACAACACACCGACAACACACACACACACACCGACAACACACACACACCGACAACACACACACACACACACCGACAACACACACACACACCGACAACACACACACACACCGACAACACACACACACACACACCGATAACACACACACACCGACAACACACACACATACACACCGACAACACACACACACACCGACAACACACACACACACACACACACACACCGACAACACACACACACACACACCGACAACACACACACACACCGACAACACACACACACACAACACACACACACACCAACAACACACACACACACACCGACAACACACACACAACACACACACACACACACACCGACAACACACACACACACATCGACAACACACACACACACACCGACAACACACACACACACAACACACACACACACACCGACAACACACACACACACACCGACAACACACACACACATACACCGACAACACACACACACACACCGACAACACACACTCACACACACTGACAACACACACACACACAACACACACACACACACACACACCGACAACACACACACACACACACCGACAACACACACACACACCGACAACACACACACACACACACCGACAACACACACACACACACACACCGACAACACACACACACACCGACAACACACACACACACAACACACACACACACACCAACAACACACACACACACACACACACACCAACAACACACACACACACACACACCGACAACACACACACACACCGATAACACACACACACCGACAACACACACACACACACCGACAACACACACACACACCGACAACACACACACACACACACACACACACCGACAACACACACACACACACACCGACAACACACACACACACCGACAACACACACACACACACACAACACACACACACACACACACCGACAACACACACACACCGACAACACTCACACACACACACACCGACAACACACACACACACCGACAACCCACACACACACCGACAACACACACACACACACCGACAACACACACACACACACACCGACAACACACACACACACACAGACAGACAACACACACACACACACACTGACAACACACACACACACAACACACACACACACACACCGACAACACACACACACACACCGACAACACACACTCACACACACCGACAACAAACACACAACACACACACACACACACACCGACAACACACACACACACACACCGACAACACACACACACACACACCGACAACACACACACACACACCGACAACACACACACACACCGACAACACACACACACACAACACACACACACACACCGACAACACACACACACACCGACAACACACACACACACAACACACACACACACACCAACAACACACACACACACACACCGACAACACACACACACACACACCGACAACACACACACACACACCGACAACACACACTCACACACACCGACAACACACACACACACAACACACACACACACACACACCGACAACACACACACACCGTCAACACTCACACACACACACACCGACAACACACACACACACACACCGACAACACACACACACACCGACAACACACACACACACACACCGACAACACACACACACACACCGACAACACACACACACACACACACCGACAACACACACACACACCGACACACACACACACACACAGACAACTCACACACACACACCCCGACAACACACACACACACACACCGACAACACACACACACACACACACTAACAACACACCGACAACACACACACACACACCGACAACACACACACACCGACAACACACACACACACACACCGACAACACACACACACACCGACAACACACACACACACCGACAACACACACACACACACACACCGATAACACACACACACCGACAACACACACACACCGACAACACACACACACACCGACAACACACACACACACCGACAACACACACACACACACCAACAACACACACACACACACACACCGACAACACACACACACAACACACACACACACACATACCGACAACACACACACACACACCGACAACACACACACACACACACCAACAACACACCGACAACACACACACACCGACAACACACACACACACCAACAACACACACACACACACACACCGACAACACACACACACACAACACACACACACACACACCGACAACACACACACACACATCGACAACACACACACACACACCGACAACACACACACACACAACACACACACACACACCGACAACACACACACACACACACCGACAACACACACACACACACACCGACAACACACACACACACACCGACAACACACACTCACACACACCGACAACACACACACAACAAACACACACACACACACCGACAACACACACACACCGACAACACTCACACACACACACACCGACAACACACACACACACACACCGACAACACACACACACACCGACAACACACACACACACACACCGACAACACACACACACACACACCGACAACACACACACACACACCGACAACACACACACACACCGACAACACACACACACACAACACACACACACACACCGACAACACACACACACACCGACAACACACACACACCACAACACACACACACACACCGACAACACACACACACACACACCGACAACACACACACACACACACCGACAACACACACACACACACCGACAACACACACACACACACACCGACAACACACACACACACACACCGACAACACACACACACACCGACAACACACACACACACACACCGACAACACACACACACACACCGACAACACACACACACACACACACCGACAACACACACACACACCGACACACACACACACACACACAGACAACTCACACACACACACACCGACAACACACACACACACACACCGACAACACACACACACACACACTAACAACACACCGACAACACACACACACACACCGACAACACACACACACCGACAACACACACACACACACACCGACAACACACACACACACCGACAACACACACACACACACACACACCGACAACACACACACACACACACCGATAACACACACACACCGACAACACACACACACCGACAACACACACACACACCGACAACACACACACACACCGACAACACACACACACACACCGACAACACACACACACACACACCGACAACACACACACACAACACACACACACACACATACCGACAACACACACACACACACCGACAACACACACACACACACACCAACAACACACCGACAACACACACACACACCGACAACACACACACACACACACCGACAACACACAGACACACACACACACACACCGACAACACACACACACACACCGATAACACACACACACCGACAACACACACACACACACACCGACAACACACACACACACACACCGACAACACACACACACACACACACACACCGACAACACACACACACACACACCGACAACACACACACACACACAGACAGACAACACACACACACACACACTGACAACACACACACACACAACACACACACACACACACCGACAACACACACACACACACCGACAACACACACTCACACACACCGACAACAAACACACAACACACACACACACACACACCGACAACACACACACACACACACCGACAACACACACACACACACACCGACAACACACACACACACACCGACAACACACACACACACCGACAACACACACACACACAACACACACACACACACCGACAACACACACACACACCGACAACACACACACACAACACACACACACACACCGACAACACACACACACACACACCGACAACACACACACACACACACCGACAACACACACACACACACCGACAACACACACTCACACACACCGACAACACACACACACACAACACACACACACACACACACCGACAACACACACACACCGACAACACTCACACACACACACACCGACAACACACACACACACACACCGACAACACACACACACACCGACAACACACACACACACACACCGACAACACACACACACACACCGCAAACACACACACACACACACACCGACAACACACACACACACCGACACACACACACACACACACAGACAACTCACACACACACACACCGACAACACACACACACACACACCGACAACACACACACACACACACACTAACAACACACCGACAACACACACACACACACCGACAACACACACACACCGACAACACACACACACACACACCGACAACACACACACACACCGACAACACACACACACACCGACAACACACACACACACACACCGATAACACACACACACCGACAACACACACACATACACACCGACAACACACACACACACCGACAACACACACACACACACACACACACACCGACAACACACACACACACACACCGACAACACACACACACAGCGACAACACACACACACAACACACACACACACACATACCGACAACACACACACACACACCGACAACACACACACAAACACACCAACAACACACTGACAACACACACACACCGACAACACACACACACACCGACAACACACACACACACACACACCGACAACACACAGACACACACACACACACACCGACAACACACACACACCGACAACACACACACACACACACACACACACACACACACCGACAACACACACACACACACACCGACAACACACACACACACACACCAACAACACACCGACAACACACACACACACCGACAACACACACACACCGACAACACACACACACACACACACACCGACAACACACAGACACACACACACACACACCGACAACACACACACACACACACACCGATAACACACACACACCGACAACACACACACACACACACCGACAACACACACACACACCGACAACACACACACACACACCACACACACCGACAACACACACACACACACACCGACAACACACACACACAGCGACAACACACACACACACACACACACACACACACACACACCGACAACACACACACACCGACAACACTCACACACACACACACCGACAACACACACACACACACACCGACAACACACACACACCACCGACAACACACACACACACCGACAACACACACACACACACACCGACAACACACACACACACACACACCGACAACACACACACACACCGACAACACACACACACACAACACACACACACACCAACAACACACACACACACACCGACAACACACACACAACACACACACACACACACACCGACAACACACACACACACATCGACAACACACACACACACACCGACAACACACACACACACAACACACACACACACACCGACAACACACACACACACACCGACAACACACACACACATACACCGACAACACACACACACACACCGACAACACACACTCACACACACGACAACACACACACACACACACACACACACACACACACACCGACAACACACACACACACACACCGACAACACACACACACACACACCGACAACACACACACACACACCGACAACACACACTCACACACACCGACAACACACACACACACAACACACACACACACACACACCGACAACACACACACACCGACAACACTCACACACACACACACCGACAACACACACACACACACACCGACAACACACACACACACCGACAACACACACACACACACACCGACAACACACACACACACACCGCAAACACACACACACACACACACCGACAACACACACACACACCGACACACACACACACACACACAGACAACCACACACACACACACCGACAACACACACACACACACACCGACAACACACACACACACACACACTAACAACACACCGACAACACACACACACACACCGACAACACACACACACCGACAACACACACACACACACACCGACAACACACACACACACCGACAACACACACACACACCGACAACACACACACACACACACCGATAACACACACACACCGACAACACACACACATACACACCGACAACACACACACACACCGACAACACACACACACACACACACACACACCGACAACACACACACACACACACCGACAACACACACACACAGCGACAACACACACACACAACACACACACACACACATACCGACAACACACACACACACACCGACAACACACACACAAACACACCAACAACACACTGACAACACACACACACCGACAACACACACACACACCGACAACACACACACACACACACACCGACAACACACAGACACACACACACACACACCGACAACACACACACACCGACAACACACACACACACAACACACACACACACACACCGACAACACACACACACACACACCGACAACACACACACACACACACCAACAACACACCGACAACACACACACACACCGACAACACACACACACCGACAACACACACACACACACACACACCGACAACACACAGACACACACACACACACACCGACAACACACACACACACACACACCGATAACACACACACACCGACAACACACACACACACACACCGACAACACACACACACACCGACAACACACACACACACACACACACACCGACAACACACACACACACACACCGACAACACACACACACAGCGACAACACACACACACACAACACACACACACACACACACCGACAACACACACACACCGACAACACTCACACACACACACACCGACAACACACACACACACACACCGACAACACACACACACACCGACAACACACACACACACCGACAACACACACACACACACACCGACAACACACACACACACACACACCGACAACACACACACACACCGACAACACACACACACACAACACACACACACACCAACAACACACACACACACACCGACAACACACACACACACCACAACACACACACACACACACCGACAACACACACACACACACGACAACACACACACACACACCGACAACACACACACACACAACACACACACACACACCGACAACACACACACACACACCGACAACACACACACACACACACCGACAACACACACACACACACCGACAACACACACACACACACACTGACAACACACACACACACAACACACACACACACACACACACCGACAACACACACACACACACACCGACAACACACACACACACCGACAACACACACACACACACACCACACACACACACACACACACACCGACAACACACACACACACACAGACAACACACACACACACACACCGACAACACACACACACACACACACACACCGACAACACACACACACACACACCGACAACACACACACACAGCGACAACACACACACACACAACACACACACACACACACCGACAACACACACACACCGACAACACTCACACACACACACACCGACAACACACACACACACACACCGACAACACACACACACACACCGACAACACACACTCACACACACCGACAACACACACACACACAACACACACACACACACACACCGACAACACACACACACCGACAACACTCACACACACACACACCGACAACACACACACACACACACCGACAACACACACACACACACCGACAACACACACACACACACTCCGACAACACACACACACACCGACAACACACACACACACACACACCGACAACACACACACACACCGACACACACACACACCGACAACACACACACACACACACCGACAACACACACACACACACACCGACAACACACACACACACACACACTAACAACACACCGACAACACACACACACACACCGACAACACACACACACCGACAACACACACACACACCGACAACACACACACACACCGACAACACACACACACACACCACACCGACAACACACACACACACACACCGATAACACACACACACCGACAACACACACACACCGACAACACACACACACACCGACAACACACACACACACCGACAACACACACACACACACCGACAACACACACACACACACACCGACAACACACACACACAACACACACACACACATACCGACAACACACACACACACACCGACAACACACACACAAACACACCAACAACACACCGACAACACACACACACCGACAACACACACACACACCGACAACACACACACACACCGACAACACACAGACACACACACACACACACCGACAACACACACACACCGATAACACACACACACCGACAACACACACACATACACACCGACAACACACACACACACCGACAACACACACACACACACACACACACACACCGACAACACACACACACACACACCGACAACACACACACACAGCGACAACACACACACACAACACACACACACACACATACCGACAACACACACACACACACCGACAACACACACACAAACACACCAACAACACACCGACAACACACACACACCGACAACACACACACACACCGACAACACACACACACACACACCGACAACACACAGACACACACACACACACACCGACAACACACACACACCGACAACACACACACCACAACACACACACACACACCGACAACACACACACACACACACCGACAACACACACACACACACACCAACAACACACCGACAACACACACACACACCGACAACACACACACACCGACAACACACACACACACACACACACCGACAACACACAGACACACACACACACACACCGACAACACACACACACACACACACCGATAACACACACACACCGACAACACACACACACACACACCGACAACACACACACACACCGACAACACACACACACACACACACACACCGACAACACACACACACA
>NC_138319.1:245000-285000 GCF_965601325.2 Salmo salar | reverse complement strand
CGACAACACACACACACACAACACACACACACACACACACCGACAACACACACACACCGACAACACTCACACACACACACACCGACAACACACACACACACACACCGACAACACACACACACACACCGACAACACACACACACACACACCGACAACACACACACACACACCGACAACACACACACACACACACACCGACAACACACACACACACCGACACACACACACACCGACAACACACACACACACACACCGACAACACACACACACACACACCGACAACACACACACACACACACACTAACAACACACCGACAACACACACACACACACCGACAACACACACACCGACAACACACACACACACCGACAACACACACACACACCGACAACACACACACACACACACACACCGACAACACACACACACACACACCGATAACACACACACACCGACAACACACACACACCGACAACACACACACACACCGACAACACACACACACACACGACAACACACACACACACACCGACAACACACACACACACACACCGACAACACACACACACAACACACACACACACACATACCGACAACACACACACACACACCGACAACACACACACAAACACAAAAACAACACACCGACAACACACACACACCGACAACACACACACACACCGACAACACACACACACACACACCGACAACACACAGACACACACACACACACACCGACAACACACACACACACCGATAACACACACACACCGACAACACACACACACACACACCGACAACACACACACACACCGACAACACACACACACACACACACACACACCGACAACACACACACACACACACACCGACAACACACACACACAGCGACAACACACACACACAACACACACACACACACACACACCGACAACACACACACACCGACAACACTCACACACACACACACCGACAACACACACACACACACACCGACAACACACACACACACCGACAACACACACACACACCGACAACACACACACACACACACACCGACAACACACACACACACACACACCGACAACACACACACACACCGACAACACACACACACACAACACACACACACACACACCAACAACACACACACACACACACACCGACAACACACACACACACAACACACACACACACACACCGACAACACACACACACACATCGACAACACACACACACACACCGACAACACACACACACACAACACACACACACACACACCAACAACACACACACACACCGACAACACACACACACACAACACACACACACTACCACCGACAACACACACACACACATCGACAACACACACACACCGACAACACACACACACACAACACACACACACACACCGACAACACACACACACACACACCGACAACACACACACACACACACCGACAACACACACACACACACCGACAACACACACACACACACCGACAACACACACACACACACAGACAGACAACACACACACACACACACTGACAACACACACACACACAACACACACAGACACACACCAACAACACACACACACACACACACACCGACAACACACACACACACAACACACACACACACACACCGACAACACACACACACACACACCGACAAGACACACACACACCGACAACACACACACACACACACACACCGACAACACACACACACACCGACAACACACACACACACAACACACACACACACACACCAACAACACACACACACACACACACCGACAACACACACACACACAACACACACACACACACACCGACAACACACACACACACATCGACAACACACACACACACACCGACAACACACACACACACAACACACACACACACACCGACAACACACACACACACACACCGACAACACACACACACACACACCGACAACACACACACACACACACCGACAACACACACTCACACACACCGACAACACACACACAACACACACACACACACACACCGGCAACACACACACACCGACAACACTCACACACACACACACCGACAACACACACACACACACACCGACAACACACAAACACACCGACAACACACACACACACACACCGACAACACACACACACACACACCGACAACACACACACACACACACACCGACAACACACACACACACCGACAACACACACACACACAACACACACACACACACCAACAACACACACACACACACACCGACAACACACACACACACACACTGACAACACACACACACACCGACAACACACACACACACACACACACACACACACACCGACAACACACACACACACCGACAACACACACACACACACACCGACAACACACACACACACACCGACAACACACACTCACACACACCGACAACACACACACACACAACACACACACACACACCGACAACACACACACACCGACAACACTCACACACACACACACCGACAACACACACACACACACCGACAACACACACACACACCGACAACACACACACACACACACCGACAACACACACACACACACCGACACACACACACACACACACCGACAACACACACACACACACACCGACAACACACACACACACACACCGACAACACACACACACACACACACTAACAACACACCGACAACACACACACACACACCGACAACACACACACACCGACAACAAACACACACACACACGGACAACACACACACACACCGACAACACACACACACACACACACACACCGACAACACACACACACACATCGATAACACACACACACCGACAACACACACACACCGACAACACACACACACACACACCGACAACACACACACACACCGACAACACACACACACACACCGACAACACACACACACACACACCGACAACACACACACACACACACACACACACACATACCGACAACACACACACACACACCGACAACACACACACACACACACCAACAACACACCGACAACACACACACACACACCGACAACACACACACACCGACAACACACACACACACACACCGACAACACACAGACACACACACACACACACCGACAACACACACACACACACCGATAACACACACACACCGACAACACACACACACACACACCGACAACACACACACACACACCGACAACACACACACACACACACACACACCGACAACACACACACACACACACCGACAACACACACACACACACACACACACACACACACACCGACAACACACACACACCGACAACACTCACACACACACACCGACAACACACACAAACACACACCGACAACACACACACACACCGACAACACACACACACACACACCGACAACACACACACACACACACCGACAACACACACACACACACACACACAGACAACACACACACACACCGACAACACACACACACAACACACACACACACACCAACAACACACACACACACACACCGACAACACACACACACACACACACACCGACAACACACACACACACCGACAACACACACACACACATCGACAACACACACACACACACCGACAACACACACACACACACACAACACACACACACACACACCAACAACACACACACACACACACCGACAACACACACACACACAACACACACACACTTCCACCGACAACACACACACACACATCGACAACACACACACACACACCGACAACACACACACACAACACACACACACACACCGACAACACACACACACACACACCGACAACACACACACACACACACCGACAACACACACACACACACCGACAACACACACACACACACACACCGACAACACACACACACACACAGACAGACAACACACACACACACACACTGACAACACACACACACACAACACACACAGACACACACCAACAACACACACACACACACACACACCGACAACACACACACACACAACACACACACACACACACCGACAACACACACACACACACACCGACAACACACACACACACCGACAACACACACACACACACACACACCGACAACACACACACACACCGACAACACACACACACACAACACACACACACACACACCAACAACACACACACACACACACACCGACAACACACACACACAACACACACACACACACACCGACAACACACACACACACATCGACAACACACACACACACACCGACAACACACACACACACAACACACACACCGACAACACACACACACACACACCGACAACACACACACACACACACCGACAACACACACACACACACACCGACAACACACACTCACACACACCGACAACACACACACAACACACACACACACACACACCGACAACACACACACACCGACAACACTCACACACACACACACCGACAACACACACACACACACATCGACAACACACAAACACACCGACAACACACACACACACACACCGACAACACACACACACACACACCGACAACACACACACACACACACACCGACAACACACACACACACCGACAACACACACACACACAACACACACACACACACCAACAACACACACACACACACACACCGACAACACACACACACACACACCGACAACACACACACACACCGACAACACACACACACACAACACACACACACACCGACAACACACACACACACCGACAACACACACACACACACACCGACAACACACACACACACACCGACAACACACACTCACACACACCGACAACACACACACACACAACACACACACACACACCGACAACACACACACACCGACAACACTCACACACACACACACCGACAACACACACACACACACCGACAACACACACACACACCGACAACACACACACACACACACCGACAACACACACACACACACCGACAACACACACACACACACACACCGACAACACACACACACACCGACACACACACACACACACCGACAACACACACACACACACACCGACAACACACACACACACACACCGACAACACACACACACACACACACCGACAACACACAGACACACACACACACACACCGACAACACACACACACACACCGATAACACACACACACCGACAACACACACACACACACACCGACAACACACACACACACCGACAACACACACACACACACACACACACCGACAACACACACACACACACACCGACAAGACACACACACACAACACACACACACACACACACACCGACAACACACACACACCGACAACACTCACACACACACACCGACAACACACACAAACACACACCGACAACACACACACACACCGACAACACACACACACACACACCGACAACACACACACACACACACCGACAACACACACACACACACACACCGACAACACACACACACACCGACAACACACACACACAACACACACACACACACCAACAACACACACACACACACACACCGACAACACACACACACACACACACACCGACAACACACACACACACCGACAACACAAACACACACAACACACACACACACACACACACACCGACAACACACACACACACACACCGACAACACACACACACACACACCGACAACACACACACACCGACAACACACACACACACACACCGACAACACACACACACACACCAACAACACACACACACACACACCGACAACACACACACACCGATAACACACACACACCGACAACACACACACACACACACACACCGACAACACACACACACACCGACAACACACACATACACACACACACCGACAACACACACACACACACCGACAACACACACACACACCGACAACACACACACACACACACACACACACACACACCGACAACACACACACACCGACAACACTCACACACACACACACCGACAACACACACACACACACACACCGACAACACACACACACACCGACAACACACACACACACACCGACAACACACACACACACACCGACAACACACACACACACACAGACAGACAACACACACACACACACACTGACAACACACACACACACAACACACACACACACACACCAACAACACACACACACACACACACACCGACAACACACACACACACAACACACACACACACCGACAACACACACACACACACATCGACAACACACACACACACACCGACAACACACACACACACAACACACACACACATACCGACAACACACACACACACACACACCGACAACACACACACACACACACCGACAACACACACACACACACCGACAACACACACACACCGACAACACACACACACACACACACCGACAACACACACACACAACACACACACACACACACACCGACAACAAACACACACACACACCGACAACACACACACACACACCGACAACACACACACACACACACCGACAACACACACACACACAACACACACACACACACCGACAACACACACACACACACCGACAACACACACACACACACACCAACAACACACCGACAACACACACACACACACCGACAACACACACACACCGACAACACACACACACACACACCGACAACACACAGACACACACACACACACCGACAACACACACACACACACACACCGATAACACACACACACCGACAACACACACACACACACACCGACAACACACACACACACCGACAACACACACACCCACACACACACACACCGACAACACACACACACACACCGACAACACACACACACAGCGACAACACACACACACACAACACACACACACACACACCAACAACACACAAACACACACACACCGACAACACTCACACACACACACACCGACAACACACACACACACACACCGACAACACACACACACACCGACAACACACACACACACCGACAACACACACACACACACACCGACAACACACACACACACAACACACACACACACACACCAACAACACACAAACACACACACACCGACAACACACACACACACAACACACACACACACACACCGACAACACACACACACACATCGACAACACACACACACACACCGACAACACACACACACACAACACACACACACACACACACACCGACAACACACACACACACACACCGACAACACACACACACACACCGACAACACACACTCACACACACCGACAACACACACACACAACACACACACACACACCGACAACACACACAGACCGACAACACTAACACACAAACACACCGACAACACACACACACACACCGACAACACACACACACACCGACAACACACACACACACACACCGACAACACAACACAAACACACCGACAACACACACACACACACACACACCGACAACACACACACACACCGACAACACACACACACACAACACACACACACACACACCAACAACACACACACACACACACACCGACAACACACACACACACACACACACACAAAACACACACACACACACACCGACAACACACACACACACACACACACCGACAACACACACACACACACACCAACAACACACCGACAACACACACACACACACCGACAACACACACACACCGACAACACACACACACACACACACACACCGACAACACACAGACACACACACACACACACCGACAACACACACACACACACACACCGATAACACACACACACCGACAACACACACACACACACACCGACAACACACACACACACCGACAAAACACACACACACACACACACACACACACCGACAACACACACACACACACACACCGATAACACACACACACCGACAACACACACACACACCGACAACACACACACACACAACACACACACACACACACACCGACAACACACACACACACACACCGACAACACACACACACACCGACAAAACACACACACACACACACACACACACACCGACAACACACACACACACACACACCGATAACACACACACACCGACAACACACACACACACCGACAACACACACACACACAACACACACACACACACACACCGACAACACACACACACACACACCGACAACACACACACACACACACCGACAACACACACACACACACACACACTAACAACACACCGACAACACACACACACACACCGACAACACACACACACCGACAACACACACACACACACACCGACAACACACACACACACACCGACAACACACACACACACACACACCGACAACACACACACACACACACACCGATAACACACACACACCGACAACACACACACACACACACACTAACAACACACCGACAACACACACACACACACCGACAACACACACACACCGACAACACACACACACACACACCGACAACACACACACACACCGACAACACACACACACACACACACACCGACAACACACACACACACACACACCGATAACACACACACACCGACAACACACACACACCGACAACACACACACACACCGACAACACACACACACACCGACAACACACACACACACACCGACAACACACACACACACACACCGACAACACACACACACAACACACACACACACACATACCGACAACACACACACACACCGACAACACACACACACACACACCAACAACACACCGACAACACACACACACCGACAACACACACACACACCAACAACACACACACACACACACACCGACAACACACACACACACAACACACACACACACACACCGACAACACACACACACACATCGACAACACACACACACACACCGACAACACACACACAGACAACACACACACACACACCGACAACACACACACACACACACCGACAACACACACACACACACACCGACAACACACACACACACACCGACAACACACACTCACACACACCGACAACACACACACAACACACACACACACACACACCGACAACACACACACACCGACAACACTCACACACACACACACCGACAACACACACACACACACACACCGACAACACACACACACACCGACAACACACACACACACACACCGACAACACACACACACACACACCGACAACACACACACACACACCGACAACACACACACACACCGACAACACACACACACACAACACACACACACACACCGACAACACACACACACACCGACAACACACACACACACAACACACACACACACACCGACAACACACACACACACACACCGACAACACACACACACACACACCGACAACACACACACACACACCGACAACACACACTCACACACACCGACAACACACACACACACAACACACACACACACACACACCGACAACACACACACACCGACAACACTCACACACACACACACCGACAACACACACACACACACACCGACAACGACACACACACACACACGACACACACACACACACACACACCACAACACACACACACCGACAACACCACACACGACACACCGACAACACACACACACACACCGACAACACACACACACACCGACAACACACACACACACACACCGACAACACACACACACACGACAACACACACACACCGACACACACACACACACCGACAACACACACACACACCGACAACACACACACACACACGACACACACACACACACACACGACACACACACACACACACACCGACAACACACACACACACACACACACCGACAACACACACACACACCGACAACACACACACACACACACCGACGACACACACACACACACACCGACAACACACACACACACACACCAACAACACACCGACAACACACACACACCGACAACACACACACACACCGACAACACACACACACACACACCGACAACACACAGACACACACACACACACACCGACAACACACACACACACACCGATAACACACACACACCGACAACACACACACACACACACCGACAACACACACACACACACACCGACAACACACACACACACACACACACACCGACAACACACACACACACACACCGACAACACACACACACAGCGACAACACACACACACACAACACACACACACACACACACCGACAACACACACACACCGACAACACTCACACACACACACACCGACAACACACACACACACACACCGACAACACACACACACACACCGACAACACACACTCACACACACCGACAACACACACACACACAACACACACACACACACACACCGACAACACACACACACCGACAACACTCACACACACACACACCGACAACACACACACACACACACCGACAACACACACACACACACCGACAACACACACACACCGACAACACACACACACACACCGACAACACACACACACACACCGACAACACACACACACACCGACACACACACACACCGACAACACACACACACACACACCGACAACACACACACACACACACCGACAACACACACACACACACACACTAACAACACACCGACAACACACACACACACACCGACAACACACACACACCGACAACACACACACACACCGACAACACACACACACACCGACAACACACACACACACACACACACCGACAACACACACACACACACACCGATAACACACACACACCGACAACACACACACACCGACAACACACACACACACCGACAACACACACACACACCGACAACACACACACACACACACCGACAACACACACACACACACACCGACAACACACACACACACACACACACACACACATACCGACAACACACACACACACACCGACAACACACACACAAACACACCAACAACACACCGACAACACACACACACCGACAACACACACACACACCGACAACACACACACACACACACCGACAACACACAGACACACACACACACACACCGACAACACACACACACCGATAACACACACACACCGACAACACACACACACACACACCGACAACACACACACACACCGACAACACACACACACACACACACACACACCGACAACACACACACACACACACCGACAACACACACACACAGCGACAACACACACACACAACACACACACACACACACCGACAACACACACACACCGACAACACTCACACACACACACACCGACAACACACACACACACACACCGACAACACACATACACACCGACAACACACACACACACCGACAACACACACACACACACACACACCGACAACACACACACACACCGACAACACACACACACACAACACACACACACACACACCAACAACACACACACACACACACACCGACAACACACACACACACAACACACACACACACACACCGACAACACACACACACACATCGACAACACACACACACACACCGACAACACACACACACACAACACACACACACACACACCAACAACACACACACACACACACCGACAACACACACACACACAACACACACACACTACCACCGACAACACACACACACACATCGACAACACACACACACACCGACAACACACACACACACAACACACACACACACACCGACAACACACACACACACACACCGACAACACACACACACACACACCGACAACACACACACACACACCGACAACACACACACACACACACACCGACAACACACACACACACACAGACAGACAACACACACACACACACACTGACAACACACACACACACAACACACACAGACACACACCAACAACACACACACACACACACACACCGACAACACACACACACACAACACACACACACACACACCGACAACACACACACACACACACCGACAACACACACACACACATCGACAACACACACACACACACGACAACACACACACACACAACACACACACACACACACACACCGACAACACACACACACACACCGACAACACACACACACACCGACAACACACACACACACACACCGACAACACAAACACAAACACACCGACAACACACACACACACACACACACCGACAACACACACACACACCGACAACACACACACACACAACACACACACACACACACCAACAACACACACACACACACACACCGACAACACACACACACACACACACACACAAAACACACACACACACACACCGACAACACACACACACACACACACACCGACAACACACACACACACACACCAACAACACACCGACAACACACACACACACACCGACAACACACACACACCGACAACACACACACACACACACACACACCGACAACACACAGACACACACACACACACACCGACAACACACACACACACACACACCGATAACACACACACACCGACAACACACACACACACACACCGACAACACACACACACACCGACAAAACACACACACACACACACACACACACACCGACAACACACACACACACACACACCGATAACACACACACACCGACAACACACACACACACCGACAACACACACACACACAACACACACACACACACACACCGACAACACACACACACACACACCGACAACACACACACACACCGACAAAACACACACACACACACACACACACACACCGACAACACACACACACACACACACCGATAACACACACACACCGACAACACACACACACACCGACAACACACACACACACAACACACACACACACACACACCGACAACACACACACACACACACCGACAACACACACACACACACACCGACAACACACACACACACACACACACTAACAACACACCGACAACACACACACACACACCGACAACACACACACACCGACAACACACACACACACACACCGACAACACACACACACACACCGACAACACACACACACACACACACCGACAACACACACACACACACACACCGATAACACACACACACCGACAACACACACACACACACACACTAACAACACACCGACAACACACACACACACACCGACAACACACACACACCGACAACACACACACACACACACCGACAACACACACACACACCGACAACACACACACACACACACACACCGACAACACACACACACACACACACACCGATAACACACACACACCGACAACACACACACACCGACAACACACACACACACCGACAACACACACACACACCGACAACACACACACACACACCGACAACACACACACACACACACCGACAACACACACACACAACACACACACACACACATACCGACAACACACACACACACCGACAACACACACACACACACACCAACAACACACCGACAACACACACACACCGACAACACACACACACACCAACAACACACACACACACACACACCGACAACACACACACACACAACACACACACACACACACCGACAACACACACACACACATCGACAACACACACACACACACCGACAACACACACACAGACAACACACACACACACACCGACAACACACACACACACACACCGACAACACACACACACACACACCGACAACACACACACACACACCGACAACACACACTCACACACACCGACAACACACACACAACACACACACACACACACACCGACAACACACACACACCGACAACACTCACACACACACACACCGACAACACACACACACACACACACCGACAACACACACACACACCGACAACACACACACACACACACCGACAACACACACACACACACACCGACAACACACACACACACACCGACAACACACACACACACCGACAACACACACACACACAACACACACACACACACCGACAACACACACACACACCGACAACACACACACACACAACACACACACACACACCGACAACACACACACACACACACCGACAACACACACACACACACACCGACAACACACACACACACACCGACAACACACACTCACACACACCGACAACACACACACACACAACACACACACACACACACACCGACAACACACACACACCGACAACACTCACACACACACACACCGACAACACACACACACACACACCGACAACACACACACACACCGACAACACACACACACACACACCGACAACACACACACACACCGACAACACACACACACACACACACCGACAACACACACACACACCGACACACACACACACACACACAGACAACTCACACACACACACACCGACAACACACACACACACACACCGACAACACACACACACACACACACTAACAACACACCGACAACACACACACACACACACCGACAACACACACACACCGACAACACACACACACACCGACAACACACACACACACCGACAACACACACACACACACACACACCGACAACACACACACACACACACCGATAACACACACACACCGACAACACACACACACCGACAACACACACACACACCGACAACACACACACACACCGACAACACACACACACACACCGACAACACACACACACACACACCGACAACACACACACACAACACACACACACACACATACCGACAACACACACACACACACCGACAACACACACACACACACACCAACAACACACCGACAACACACACACACCGACAACACACACACACACCGACAACACACACACACACACACCGACAACACACAGACACACACACACACACACCGACAACACACACACACACACCGATAACACACACACACCGACAACACACACACACACACACCGACAACACACACACACACACACCGACAACACACACACACACACACACCGACAACACACACACACACACACCGACAACACACACACACAGCGACAACACACACACACACAACACACACACACACACACACCGACAACACACACACACCGACAACACTCACACACACACACACCGACAACACACACACACACACACCGACAACACACACACACACACCGACAACACACACTCACACACACCGACAACACACACACACACAACACACACACACACACACACCGACAACACACACACACCGACAACACTCACACACACACACACCGACAACACACACACACACACACCGACAACACACACACACACACCGACAACACACACACACCGACAACACACACACACACACCGACAACACACACACACACACCGACAACACACACACACACCGACACACACACACACCGACAACACACACACACACACACCGACAACACACACACACACACACCGACAACACACACACACACACACACTAACAACACACCGACAACACACACACACACACCGACAACACACACACACCGACAACACACACACACACCGACAACACACACACACACCGACAACACACACACACACACACACACCGACAACACACACACACACACACCGATAACACACACACACCGACAACACACACACACCGACAACACACACACACACCGACAACACACACACACACCGACAACACACACACACACACACCGACAACACACACACACACACACCGACAACACACACACACAACACACACACACACACATACCGACAACACACACACACACACCGACAACACACACACAAACACACCAACAACACACCGACAACACACACACACCGACAACACACACACACACCGACAACACACACACACACACACCGACAACACACAGACACACACACACACACACCGACAACACACACACACCGATAACACACACACACCGACAACACACACACACACACACCGACAACACACACACACACCGACAACACACACACACACACACACACACACCGACAACACACACACACACACACCGACAACACACACACACAGCGACAACACACACACACAACACACACACACACACACCGACAACACACACACACCGACAACACTCACACACACACACACCGACAACACACACACACACACACCGACAACACACATACACACCGACAACACACACACACACCGACAACACACACACACACACACACACCGACAACACACACACACACCGACAACACACACACACACAACACACACACACACACACCAACAACACACACACACACACACACCGACAACACACACACACACAACACACACACACACACACCGACAACACACACACACACATCGACAACACACACACACACACCGACAACACACACACACACAACACACACACACACACACCAACAACACACACACACACACACCGACAACACACACACACACAACACACACACACTACCACCGACAACACACACACACACATCGACAACACACACACACACCGACAACACACACACACACAACACACACACACACACCGACAACACACACACACACACACCGACAACACACACACACACACACCGACAACACACACACACACACCGACAACACACACACACACACACACCGACAACACACACACACACACAGACAGACAACACACACACACACACACTGACAACACACACACACACAACACACACAGACACACACCAACAACACACACACACACACACACACCGACAACACACACACACACAACACACACACACACACACCGACAACACACACACACACACACCGACAACACACACACACACCGACAACACACACACACACACACACACCGACAACACACACACACACCGACAACACACACACACACAACACACACACACACACACCAACAACACACACACACACCGACAACACACACACACACAACACACACACACACACACACCCCGAACACACACACACACATCGACAACACACACACACACACCGACAACACACACACACACAACACACACACACACACCGACAACACACACACACACACACCGACAACACACACACACACACACCGACAACACACACACACACACACCGACAACACACACTCACACACACCGACAACACACACACAACACACACACACACACACACCGACAACACACACACACCGACAACACTCACACACACACACACCGACAACACACACACACACACACCGACAACACACAAACACACACACCGACAACACACACACACACACACCGACAACACACACACACACACACCGACAACACACACACACACACACACCGACAACACACACACACACCGACAACACACACACACACAACACACACACACACACCAACAACACACACACACACACACCGACAACACACACACACACACACCGACAACACACACACACACCGACAACACACACACACACAACACACACACACACACCGACAACACACACACACACCGACAACACACACACACACACACCGACAACACACACACACACACCGACAACACACACTCACACACACCGACAACACACACACACACAACACACACACACACACCGACAACACACACACACCGACAACACTCACACACACACACACCGACAACACACACACACACACCGACAACACACACACACACCGACAACACACACACACACACACCGACAACACACACACACACACCGACACACACACACACACACACCGACAACACACACACACACACACCGACAACACACACACACACACACCGACAACACACACACACACACACACTAACAACACACCGACAACACACACACACACACCGACAACACACACACACCGACAACAAACACACACACACACGGACAACACACACACACACCGACAACACACACACACACACACACACCGACAACACACACACACACACACCGATAACACACACACACCGACAACACACACACACCGACAACACACACACACACACACCGACAACACACACACACACCGACAACACACACACACACACCGACAACACACACACACACACACCGACAACACACACACACAACACACACACACACATACCGACAACACACACACACACACCGACAACACACACACACACACACCAACAACACACCGACAACACACACACACACACCGACAACACACACACACCGACAACACACACACACACACACCGACAACACACAGACACACACACACACACACCGACAACACACACACACACACCGATAACACACACACACCGACAACACCACACACACACACACCGACAACACACACACACACCGACAACACACACACACACACACACACACCGACAACACACACACACACACACCGACAACACACACACACACAACACACACACACACACACACACCGACAACACACACACACCGACAACACTCACACACACACACCGACAACACACACAAACACACACCGACAACACACACACACACCGACAACACACACACACACACACCGACAACACACACACACACACACCGACAACACACACACACACACACACCGACAACACACACACACACCGACAACACACACACACAACACACACACACACACCAACAACACACACACACACACACCGACAACACACACACACACACACCGACAACACACACACACACCGACAACACACACACACACATCGACAACACACACACACACACCGACAACACACACACACACAACACACACACACACACACCAACAACACACACACACACACACCGACAACACACACACACAACACACACACACTACCACCGACAACACACACACACACATCGACAACACACACACACACACCGACAACACACACACACAACACACACACACACACCGACAACACACACACACACACACCGACAACACACACACACACACACCGACAACACACACACACACACCGACAACACACACACACACACACACCGACAACACACACACACACACAGACAGACAACACACACACACACACACTGACAACACACACACACACAACACACACAGACACACACCAACAACACACACACACACACACACACCGACAACACACACACACACAACACACACACACACACACCGACAACACACACACACACACACCGACAACACACACACACACCGACAACACACACACACACACACACACCGACAACACACACACACACCGACAACACACACACACACAACACACACACACACACACCAACAACACACACACACACACACACCGACAACACACAAACACAACACACACACACACCGACAACACACACACACACATCGACAACACACACACACACACCGACAACACACACACACACAACACACACACACACACCGACAACACACACACACACCGACAACACACACACACACACACCGACAACACACACACACACACACCGACAACACACTCACACACACCGACAACACACACACAACACACACACACACACACACCGACAACACACACACACCGACAACACTCACACACACACACACCGACAACACACACACACACACACCGACAACACACAAACACACCGACAACACACACACACACACACCGACAACACACACACACACACACCGACAACACACACACACACCGACAACACACACACACACCGACAACACACACACACACACACACACACACACACCACACACACACACACACCGACAACACACACACACACCGACAACACACACACACACAACACACACACACACACCAACAACACACACACACACACACCGACAACACACACACACACCGACAACACACACACACACCGACAACACACACACACACAACACACACACACACACCGACAACACACACACACACCGACAACACACACACACACACACCGACAACACACACACACACACCGACAACACACACTCACACACACCGACAACACACACACACACACACACACACACACACACCGACAACACACACACACCGACAACACTCACACACACACACACCGACAACACACACACACACACCGACAACACACACACACACCGACAACACACACACACACACACCGACAACACACACACACACACCGACAACACACACACACACACACACCGACAACACACACACACACCGACACACACACACACACACACCGACAACACACACACACACACACCGACAACACACACACACACACATCGACAACACACACACACACACACACCGACAACACACAGACACACACACACACACACCGACAACACACACACACACACCGATAACACACACACACCGACAACACACACACACACACACCGACAACACACACACACACCGACAACACACACACACACACACACACACCGACAACACACACACACACACACCGACAACACACACACACACAACACACACACACACACACACACCGACAACACAGACACACCGACAACACTCACACACACACACCGACAACACACACAAACACACACCGACAACACACACACACACCGACAACACACACACACACACACCGACAACACACACACACACACACCGACAACACACACACACACACACACCGACAACACACACACACACCGACAACACACACACACAACACACACACACACACCAACAACACACACACACACACACCGACAACACACACACACACACACACACCGACAACACACACACACACCGACAACACACACACACAACACACACACACACACACACCGACAACACACACACACACACACCGACAACACACACACACACACACCGACAACACACACACACACACACACTAACAACACACCGACAACACACACACACACACCGACAACACACACACACCGACAACACACACACACACACACCGACAACACACACACACACACCGACAACACACACACACACACACCGACAACACACACACACCGATAACACACACACACCGACAACACACACACACACACACCGACAACACACACACACACCGACAACACACACACACACACACACACACCGACAACACACACACACACACCGACAACACACACACACACCGACAACACACACACACACACACACACACACACACACACACACACCGACAACACACACACACCGACAACACTCACACACACACACACCGACAACACACACACACACACACCGACAACACACACACACACCGACAACACACACACACACACCGACAACACACACACACACACACCGACAACACACACACACACACAGACAGACAACACACACACACACACACTGACAACACACACACACACAACACACACACACACACACCAACAACACACACACACACACACACACACACCGACAACACACACACACACAACACACACACACCGACAACACACACACACACACATCGACAACACACACACACACACCGACAACACACACACACACAACACACACACACATACCGACAACACACACACACACACATACCGACAACACACACACACACACACCGACAACACACACACACACACCGACAACACACACACACCGACAACACACACACACACACACACCGACAACACACACACACAACACACACACACACACACACCGACAACAAACACACACACACACCGACAACACACACACACACACCGACAACACACACACACACACACCGACAACACACACACACACAACACACACACACACACCGACAACACACACACACACACCGACAACACACACACACACACACCAACAACACACCGACAACACACACACACACACCGACAACACACACACACCGACAACACACACACACACACACCGACAACACACAGACACACACACACACACCGACAACACACACACACACACACACCGATAACACACACACACCGACAACACACACACACACACACCGACAACACACACACACACCGACAACACACACACCCACACACACACACACCGACAACACACACACACACACCGACAACACACACACACAGCGACAACACACACACACACAACACACACACACACACACACCGACAACACACACACACCGACAACACTCACACACACACACACCGACAACACACACACACACACACACCGACAACACACACACACACCGACAACACACACACACACCGACAACACACACACACACACACCGACAACACACACACACACAACACACACACACACACACCAACAACACACAAACACACACACACCGACAACACACACACACACAACACACACACACACACACCGACAACACACACACACACATCGACAACACACACACACACACCGACAACACACACACACACACACACACACACACACACACACACCGACAACACACACACACACACACCGACAACACACACACACACACCGACAACACACACTCACACACACCGACAACACACACACACAACACACACACACACACCGACAACACACACAGACCGACAACACTAACACACAAACACACCGACAACACACACACACACACCGACAACACACACACACACCGACAACACACACACACACACACCGACAACACAAACACAAACACACCGACAACACACACACACACACACACACCGACAACACACACACACACCGACAACACACACACACACAACACACACACACACACACCAACAACACACACACACACACACACCGACAACACACACACACACACACACACACACCGACAACACACACACACACCGACAACACACACACACACAACACACACACACACACACACCGACAACACACACACACACACACCGACAACACACACACACACACACACTAACAACACACCGACAACACACACACACACACCGACAACACACACACACCGACAACACACACACACACACACCGACAACACACACACACACACACCGACAACACACACACACACACACACACACACCGACAACACACACACACACACACACCGATAACACACACACACCGACAACACACACACACACACACCGACAACACACACACACACCGACAACACACACACACACACACACACACACACCGACAACACACACACACACACACACACACACACACACCGACAACACACACACACACAAAACACACACACACACACACCGACAACACACACACACACACACACACCGACAACACACACACACACACACCAACAACACACCGACAACACACACACACACACCGACAACACACACACACCGACAACACACACACACACACACACACCGACAACACACAGACACACACACACACACACCGACAACACACACACACACACACACCGATAACACACACACACCAACAACACACACACACACACACCGACAACACACACACACACCGACAAAACACACACACACACACACACACACACACCGACAACACACACACACACACACACCGATAACACACACACACCGACAACACACACACACACCGACAACACACACACACACAACACACACACACACACACACCGACAACACACACACACACACACCGACAACACACACACACACACACCGACAACACACACACACACACACACACTAACAACACACCGACAACACACACACACACACCGACAACACACACACACCGACAACACACACACACACACACCGACAACACACACACACACACCGACAACACACACACACACACACACCGACAACACACACACACACACACACACACACACCGATAACACACACACACCGACAACACACACACACACACACCGACAACACACACACACACCGACAACACACACACACACACACACACACCGACAACACACACACACACACACCGACAACACACACACACACCGACAACACACACACACACAACACACACACACACACACACCGACAACACACACACACCGACAACACACACACACCACACCGACACACACACACACACACCGACAACACACACACACACCGACAACACACACACACACACCGACAACACACACACACACACACTGACAACACACACACACACACAGACAGACAACACACACACACACACACTGACAACACACACACACACAACACACACACACACACACCAACAACACACACACACACACACACACCGACAACACACACACACACAACACACACACACACACACCGACAACACACACACAGACACATCGACAACACACACACACCGACAACACACACACACACAACACACACACACACATCGACAACACACACACACACACCGACAACACACACACACACAACACACACACACACACCGACAACACACACACACACACACCGACAACACACACACACCGACAACACACACACACACACCGACAACACACACTCACACACACCGACAACACACACACACACAACACACACACACACACACACCGACAACACACACACACCGACAACACTAACACACAAACACACCAACAACACACACACACACACACACACCGACAACACACACACACACCGACAACACACACACACACACACCGACAACACACACACAAACACACCGACAACACACACACACACACACACACCGACAACACACACACACACCGACAACACACACACACACAACAAACACAC
This sequence comes from Salmo salar, assembly GCF_965601325.2. Lineage (NCBI taxonomy): Eukaryota > Metazoa > Chordata > Actinopteri > Salmoniformes > Salmonidae > Salmo > Salmo salar. Next base: position 260,176 of record NC_138319.1, on the reverse strand, counting down.
ACACACACCAACACCACACACACACACACACACACCGACAACACACACACACACACCGACAACACACACACACACACACACACACACCGACAACACACACACACACACACACCGACAACACACACACACAGCGACAACACACACACACACAACACACACACACACACACACCGACAACACACACACACCGACAACACTCACACACACACACACCGACAACACACACACACACCGACAACACACACACACACCGACAACACACACACACACCGACAACACACACACACACACACCGACAACACACACACACACACACACCGACAACACACACACACACCGACAACACACACACACACAACACACACACACACACCAACAACACACAAACACACACACACCGACAACACACACACACACAACACACACACACACACACCGACAACACACACACACACATCGACAACACACACACACACACCGACAACACACACACACACAACACACACACACACACCGACAACACACACACACACACACACCGACAACACACACACACACACCGACAACACACACTCACACACACCGACAACACACACACACACAACACACACACACACACACCGACAACACACACACACCGACAACACTAACACACAAACACACCGACAACACACACACACACACACCGACAACACACACACACACCGACAACACACACACACACACACCGACAACACACACACAAACACACCGACAACACACACACACACACACACACTGACAACACACACACACACCGACAACACACACACACACAACACACACACACACACACCAACACCACACACACACACACACACACCGACAACACACATACACACACCGACAACACACACACACACCGACAACACACACACACACAACACACACACACACACCGACAACACACACACACACACACCGACAACACACACACACACACACCGACAACACACACACACACCGACAACACACACACACACACACACACACACACCGACAACACACACACACACACACACACACACACACACCGACAACACACACACACACAAAACACACACACACACACACCGACAACACACACACACACACACACACCGACAACACACACACACACACACCAACAACACACCGACAACACACACACACACACCGACAACACACACACACCGACAACACACACACACACACACACACCGACAACACACAGACACACACACACACACACCGACAACACACACACACACACACACCGATAACACACACACACCAACAACACACACACACACACACCGACAACACACACACACACCGACAAAACACACACACACACACACACACACACACCGACAACACACACACACACACACACCGATAACACACACACACCGACAACACACACACACACCGACAACACACACACACACAACACACACACACACACACACCGACAACACACACACACACACACCGACAACACACACACACACACACCGACAACACACACACACACACACACACTAACAACACACCGACAACACACACACACACACCGACAACACACACACACCGACAACACACACACACACACACCGACAACACACACACACACACCGACAACACACACACACACACACACCGACAACACACACACACACACACACACACACCGATAACACACACACACCGACAACACACACACACACACACCGACAACACACACACACACCGACAACACACACACACACCACACACACACACCGACAACACACACACACACACACCGACAACACACACACACACCGACAACACACACACACACAACACACACACACACACACACCGACAACACACACACACCGACAACACTCACACACACACACACCGACAACACACACACACACACCGACAACACACACACACACCGACAACACACACACACACACCGACAACACACACACACACACACTGACAACACACACACACACACAGACAGACAACACACACACACACACACTGACAACACACACACACACAACACACACACACACACACCAACAACACACACACACACACACACACCGACAACACACACACACACAACACACACACACACACACCGACAACACACACACAGACACATCGACAACACACACACACCGACAACACACACACACACAACACACACACACACATCGACAACACACACACACACACCGACAACACACACACACACAACACACACACACACACCGACAACACACACACACACACACCGACAACACACACACACCGACAACACACACACACACACCGACAACACACACTCACACACACCGACAACACACACACACACAACACACACACACACACACACCGACAACACACACACACCGACAACACTAACACACAAACACACCAACAACACACACACACACACACACACCGACAACACACACACACACCGACAACACACACACACACACACCGACAACACACACACAAACACACCGACAACACACACACACACACACACACCGACAACACACACACACACCGACAACACACACACACACAACACACACACACACACACCAACACCACACACACACACACACACACCGACAACACACACACACACACCGACAACACACACACACACACACACACACACCGACAACACACACACACACACACACCGACAACACACACACACAGCGACAACACACACACACACAACACACACACACACACACACCGACAACACACACACACCGACAACACTCACACACACACACACCGACAACACACACACACACCGACAACACACACACACACCGACAACACACACACACACCGACAACACACACACACACACACCGACAACACACACACACACACACACCGACAACACACACACACACCGACAACACACACACACACAACACACACACACACACCAACAACACACAAACACACACACACCGACAACACACACACACACAACACACACACACACACACCGACAACACACACACACACATCGACAACACACACACACACACCGACAACACACACACACACAACACACACACACACACCGACAACACACACACACACACACCGACAACACACACACACACACCGACAACACACACTCACACACACCGACAACACACACACACACAACACACACACACACACACCGACAACACACACACACCGACAACACTAACACACAAACACACCGACAACACACACACACACACACCGACAACACACACACACACCGACAACACACACACACACACACCGACAACACACACACAAACACACCGACAACACACACACACACACACACACTGACAACACACACACACACCGACAACACACACACACACAACACACACACACACACACCAACACCACACACACACACACACACACCGACAACACACATACACACACCGACAACACACACACACACCGACAACACACACACACACAACACACACACACACACCGACAACACACACACACACACACCGACAACACACACACACACACACACTAACAACACACCGACAACACACACACACACACCGACAACACACACACACCGACAACACACACACACACACACCGACAACACACACACACACACCGACAACACACACACACACACACCGACAACACACACACACACACACACCGATAACACACACACACCGACAACACACACACACACACACCGACAACACACACACACACACACACCGACAACACACACACACACACACACACACACACACACCGACAACACACACACACACAACACACACACACACACCGACAACACACACACACACACACCGACAACACACACACACACACACCAACAACACACCGACAACACACACACACACACCGACAACACACACCGACAACACACACACACACACACACACCGACAACACACAGACACACACACACACACACCGACAACACACACACACACACACACCGATAACACACACACACCGACAACACACACACACACACACCGACAACACACACACACACCGACAACACACACACACACACACACACACCGACAACACACACACACACACACCGACAACACACACACACACAGCGACAACACACACACACACAACACACACACACACACACACCGACAACACACACACACCGACAACACTCACACACACACACACACACACCGACAACACACACACACACCGACAACACACACACACACCGACAACACACACACACACAACACACACACACACACACACCGACAACACACACACACCGACAACACTCACACACACACACACCGACAACACACACACACACACACCGACAACACACACATAAACCGACAACACACACACACACAACACACACACACACACACCAACAACACACACACACACACACACACACCGACAACACACACACACACATCGACAACACACACACACACATCGACAACACACACACACACAACAAACACACACACACCGACAACACACACACACACACACCGACAACACACACACACACACACCGACAACACACACACACACACCGACAACACACACTCACACACACCGACAATACACACACACACAACACACACACACACACACACCGACAACACACACACACCGACAACACTCACACACACACACACCGACAACACACATACACACACACCGACAACACACACACACACACACCGACAACACACACACACAGCGACAACACACACACACACAACACACACACACACACCGACAACACACACACACCGACAACACTCACACACACACACACCGACAACACACACACACACACACCGACAACACACACACACACCGACAACACACACACACACCGACAACACACACACACACACCGACAACACACACACACACACACACCGACAACACACACACACACCGACAACACACACACACACAACACACACACACACACACCAACAACACACACACACACACACACCGACAACACACACACACACAACACACACACACTACCACCGACAACACACACACACACATCGACAACACACACACACACACCGACAACACACACACCGACAACACACACACACACACCGACAACACACACACACACACACCGACAACACACACACACACACCGACAACACACACACACACACACACACTCCGACAACACACACACACACACACCGATAACACACACACACCGACAACACACACACACACACACCGACAACACACACACACACCGACAACACACACACACACACACACACCGACAACACACACACACACACCGACAACACACACACACACCGACAACACACACACACACAACACACACACACACACACACCGACAACACACACACACCGACAACACTCACACACACACACACCGACAACACACACACACACACACACCGACAACACACACACACACCGACAACACACACACACACACCGACAACACACACACACACACACCGACAACACACACACACACACAGACAGACAACACACACACACACACACTGACAACACACACACACACAACACACACACACACACACACACCGACAACACACACACACACAACACACACACACACACACCGACAACACACACACACACACATCGACAACACACACACACACACCGACAACACACACACACACAACACACACACACACACCGACAACACACACACACACACACACCGACAACACACACACACACACACCGACAACACACACACACACACCGACAACACACACACACCGACAACACACACACACACATACACCGACAACACACACACACACACAGACAGACAACACACACACACACACACTGACAACACACACACACACAACACACACACACACACACACACCGACAACACACACACACACAACACACACACACACACACCGACAACACACACACACACACATCGACAACACACACACACACACCGACAACACACACACACACAACACACACACACACACCGACAACACACACACACACACACACCGACAACACACACACACACACACCGACAACACACACACACACACCGACAACACACACACACCGACAACACACACACACACATACACCGACAACACACACACACAACACACACACACACACCGACAACACACACACACACACACACACCGACAACACACACACACACACCGACAACACACACACACACACACCGACAACACACACACACACACACACACCGACAACACACACACACACCGACAACACACACACACACAACACACACACACACACACCAACACCACACACACACACACACACACCGACAACACACACACACACACCGACAACACACACACACACACACACACACACACCGACAACACACACACACACACACACCGACAACACACACACACAGCGACAACACACACACACACAACACACACACACACACACACCGACAACACACACACACCGACAACACTCACACACACACACACCGACAACACACACACACACCGACAACACACACACACACCGACAACACACACACACACCGACAACACACACACACACACACCGACAACACACACACACACACACACCGACAACACACACACACACCGACAACACACACACACACAACACACACACACACACCAACAACACACAAACACACACACACCGACAACACACACACACACAACACACACACACACACACCGACAACACACACACACACATCGACAACACACACACACACACCGACAACACACACACACACAACACACACACACACACCGACAACACACACACACACACACCGACAACACACACACACACACCGACAACACACACTCACACACACCGACAACACACACACACACAACCACACACACACACACACCGACAACACACACACACCGACAACACTAACACACAAACACACCGACAACACACACACACACACACCGACAACACACACACACACCGACAACACACACACACACACACCGACAACACACACACAAACACACCGACAACACACACACACACACACACACTGACAACACACACACACACCGACAACACACACACACACAACACACACACACACACACCAACACCACACACACACACACACACACCGACAACACACATACACACACCGACAACACACACACACACCGACAACACACACACACACAACACACACACACACACCGACAACACACACACACACACACCGACAACACACACACACACACACACTAACAACACACCGACAACACACACACACACACCGACAACACACACACACCGACAACACACACACACACACACCGACAACACACACACACACACCGACAACACACACACACACACACCGACAACACACACACACACACACACCGATAACACACACACACCGACAACACACACACACACACACCGACAACACACACACACACACACACCGACAACACACACACACACACCCACACACACACACACCGACAACACACACACACACAACACACACACACACACCGACAACACACACACACACACACCGACAACACACACACACACACACCAACAACACACCGACAACACACACACACACACCGACAACACACACACACCGACAACACACACACACACACACACACCGACAACACACAGACACACACACACACACACCGACAACACACACACACACACACACCGATAACACACACACACCGACAACACACACACACACACACCGACAACACACACACACACCGACAACACACACACACACACACACACACCGACAACACACACACACACACACCGACAACACACACACACACAGCGACAACACACACACACACAACACACACACACACACACACCGACAACACACACACACCGACAACACTCACACACACACACACACACACCGACAACACACACACACACCGACAACACACACACACACCGACAACACACACACACACAACACACACACACACACACACCGACAACACACACACACCGACAACACTCACACACACACACACCGACAACACACACACACACACACCGACAACACACACACAAACCGACAACACACACACACACAACACACACACACACACACCAACAACACACACACACACACACACACACCGACAACACACACACACACATCGACAACACACACACACACATCGACAACACACACACACACAACAAACACACACACACCGACAACACACACACACACACACCGACAACACACACACACACACACCGACAACACACACACACACACCGACAACACACACTCACACACACCGACAATACACACACACACAACACACACACACACACACACCGACAACACACACACACCGACAACACTCACACACACACACACCGACAACACACATACACACACACCGACAACACACACACACACACACCGACAACACACACACACAGCGACAACACACACACACACAACACACACACACACACCGACAACACACACACACCGACAACACTCACACACACACACACCGACAACACACACACACACACACCGACAACACACACACACACCGACAACACACACACACACCGACAACACACACACACACACCGACAACACACACACACACACACACCGACAACACACACACACACCGACAACACACACACACACAACACACACACACACACACCAACAACACACACACACACACACACCGACAACACACACACACACAACACACACACACTACCACCGACAACACACACACACACATCGACAACACACACACACACACCGACAACACACACACCGACAACACACACACACACACCGACAACACACACACACACACACCGACAACACACACACACACACCGACAACACACACACACACACACACTCCGACAACACACACACACACACACCGATAACACACACACACCGACAACACACACACACACACACCGACAACACACACACACACCGACAACACACACACACACACACACACCGACAACACACACACACACACCGACAACACACACACACACCGACAACACACACACACACAACACACACACACACACACACCGACAACACACACACACCGACAACACTCACACACACACACACCGACAACACACACACACACACACACCGACAACACACACACACACCGACAACACACACACACACACCGACAACACACACACACACACACCGACAACACACACACACACACAGACAGACAACACACACACACACACACTGACAACACACACACACACAACACACACACACACACACACACCGACAACACACACACACACAACACACACACACACACACCGACAACACACACACACACACATCGACAACACACACACACACACCGACAACACACACACACACAACACACACACACACACCGACAACACACACACACACACACACCGACAACACACACACACACACACCGACAACACACACACACACACCGACAACACACACACACCGACAACACACACACACACATACACCGACAACACACACACACAACACACACACACACACCGACAACACACACACACACACACACACCGACAACACACACACACACACCGACAACACACACACACACACACCGACAACACACACACACACAACACACACACACACACACACCGACAACACACACACACACACCGACAACACACACACACACACACCAACAACACACCGACAACACACACACACACACCGACAACACACACACACCGACAACACACACACACACACACCGACAACACACAGACACACACACACACACACACCGACAACACACACACACACACACACCGATAACACACACACACCGACAACACACACACACACACCGACAACACACACACACACCGACAACACACACACACACACACACACACACACCGACAACACACACACACACACACCGACAACACACACACACAGCGACAACACACACACACACAACACACACACACACACACACCGACAACACACACACACTGACAACACTCACACACACACACACCGACAACACACACACACACCGACAACACACACACACACCGACAACACACACACACACCGACAACACACACACACACACCGACAACACACACACACACACACACCGACAACACACAGACACACCGACAACACACACACACACAACACACACACACACACACCAACAACACACAAACACACACACACCGACAACACACACACACACAACACACACACACACCGACAACACACACACACACATCGACAACACACACACACACACCGACAACACACACACACACAACACACACACACACACCGACAACACACACACACACACACCGACAACACACACACACACACCGACAACACACACACACACACCGACAACACACACTCACACACACCGACAACACACACACACACAACACACACACACACACACACCGATAACACACACACACCGACAACACACACACACACACCGACAACACACACACACACCGACAACACACACACACACACACACACACACCGACAACACACACACACACACACCGACAACACACACACACAGCGACAACACACACACACACAACACACACACACACACACACCGACAACACACACACACCGACAACACTCACACACACACACACCGACAACACACACACACACCGACAACACACACACACACCGACAACACACACACACACCGACAACACACACACACACACACCGACAACACACACACACACACACACCGACAACACACACACACACCGACAACACACACACACACAACACACACACACACACACCAACAACACACAAACACACACACACCGACAACACACACACACACAACACACACACACACACACCGACAACACACACACACACATCGACAACACACACACACACACCGACAACACACACACACACAACACACACACACACACCGACAACACACACACACACACACCGACAACACACACACACACACCGACAACACACACACACACACCGACAACACACACTCACACACACCGACAACACACACACACACAACACACACACACACACACACCGACAACACACACACACACACCGACAACACACACACACCGACAACACACACACACACACACCGACAACACACACACACACACCGACAACACACACACACACACACCGACAACACACACACACACACACACCGATAACACACACACACCGACAACACACACACACACACACCGACAACACACACACACACACACACACACCGACAACACACACACACACACACACACACACACACACCGACAACACACACACACACAACACACACACACACACCGACAACACACACACACACACCGACAACACACACACACCGACAACACACACACACACACACACACCGACAACACACAGACACACACACACACACACCGACAACACACACACACACACACACCGATAACACACACACACCGACAACACACACACACCGACAACACACACACACACCGACAACACACACACACACACACACACACCGACAACACACACACACACACACCGACAACACACACACACACAGCGACAACACACACACACACAACACACACACACACACACACCGACAACACACACACACCGACAACACTCACACACACACACACACACACCGACAACACACACACACACCGACAACACACACACACACCGACAACACACACACACACAACACACACACACACACACACCGACAACACACACACACCGACAACACTCACACACACACACACCGACAACACACACACACACACACCGACAACACACACACACATCGACAACACACACACACACACCGACAACACACACACACACAACAAACACACACACACCGACAACACACACACACACACACCGACAACACACACACACACACACCGACAACACACACACACACACCGACAACACACACTCACACACACCGACAATACACACACACACAACACACACACACACACCGACAACACACACACACCGACAACACTCACACACACACACACCGACAACACACATACACACACACCGACAACACACACACACACACACCGACAACACACACACACAGCGACAACACACACACACACAACACACACACACACACCGACAACACACACACACCGACAACACTCACACACACACACACCGACAACACACACACACACACACCGACAACACACACACACACCGACAACACACACACACACCGACAACACACACACACACACCGACAACACACACACACACACACACCGACAACACACACACACACCGACAACACACACACACACAACACACACACACACACACCAACAACACACACACACACACACACCGACAACACACACACACACAACACACACACACTACCACCGACAACACACACACACACATCGACAACACACACACACACACCGACAACACACACACCGACAACACACACACACACACCGACAACACACACACACACACACCGACAACACACACACACACACCGACAACACACACACACACACACACTCCGACAACACACACACACACACACCGATAACACACACACACGACAACACACACACACACACACCGACAACACACACACACACCGACAACACACACACACACACACACACCGACAACACACACACACACACCGACAACACACACACACACCGACAACACACAAACACAACACACACACACACACACACCGACAACACACACACACAGACAACACTCACACACACACCGACAACACACACACACACACACACCGACAACACACACACACACCGACAACACACACACACACACCGACAACACACACACACACAGACAGACAACACACACACACACACACTGACAACACACACACACACAACACACACACACACACACCAACAACACACACACACACACACCGACAACACACACACACACAACACACACACACACACACCGACAACACACACACACACACATCGACAACACACACACACACACCGACAACACACACACACACAACACACACACACACACCGACAACACACACACACACACACACCGACAACACACACACACACACACCGACAACACACACACACACACCGACAACACACACACACCGACAACACACACACACACATACACCGACAACACACACACACAACACACACACACACACACACCGACAACACACACACACACACACCGACAACACACACACACACACCGACAACACACACACACACACACCGACAACACACACACACACAACACACACACACACACACACCGACAACACACACACACACACCGACAACACACACACACACACACCAACAACACACCGACAACACACACACACACACCGACAACACACACACACCGACAACACACACACACACACACCGACAACACACAGACACACACACACACACACACCGACAACACACACACACACACACCGATAACACACACACACCGACAACACACACACACACACCGACAACACACACACACACCGACAACACACACACACACACACACACACACACACACCGACAACACACACACACCGACAACACTCACACACACACACCGACAACACACACACTCACCGACAACACACACACACACCGACAACACACACACACACCGACAACACACACACACACACACCGACAACACACACACACACCGACAACACACAGACACACCGACAACACACACACACACAACACACACACACACACACCAACAACACACAAACACACACACACCGACAACACACACACACACAACACACACACACACACCGACAACACACACACACACATCGACAACACACACACACACACCGACAACACACACACACACAACACACACACACACACCGACAACACACACACACACACACCGACAACACACACACACACATCGACAACACACACACACACACCGACAACACACACTCACACACACCGACAACACACACACACACAACACACACACACACACACACCGATAACACACACACACCGACAACACACACACACACACCGACAACACACACACACACCGACAACACACACACACACACACACACCACCGACAACACACACACACACACACCGACAACACACACACACAGCGACAACACACACACACACAACACACACACACACACACACCGACAACACACACACACCGACAACACTCACACACACACACACCGACAACACACACACACACCGACAACACACACACACACCGACAACACACACACACACCGACAACACACACACACACACACCGACAACACACACACACACACACACCGACAACACACACACACACCGACAACACACACACACACAACACACACACACACACACCAACAACACACAAACACACACACACCGACAACACACACACACACAACACACACACACACACACCGACAACACACACACACACATCGACAACACACACACACACACCGACAACACACACACACACAACACACACACACACACCGACAACACACACACACACACACCGACAACACACACACACAAACCGACAACACACACACACACACACCGACAACACACACTCACACACACCGACAACACACACACACACAACACACACACACACACACACCGACAACACACACACACCGACAACACTAACACACAAACACACCGACAACACACACACACACACACACACACCGACAACACACACACAAACACACCGACAACACACACACACACACACACACACCGACAACACACACACACACCGACAACACACACACACACAACACACACACACACACACCAACAACACACACAC
>NC_138319.1:235000-237500 GCF_965601325.2 Salmo salar | reverse complement strand
CACCGACAACACACACACACACACACACACACCGACAACACACACACACACACACACACACACACCGACAACACACACACACACAACACACACACACACACCGACAACACACACACACACACCGACAACACACACACACCGACAACACACACACACACACACACACCGACAACACACAGACACACACACACACACACCGACAACACACACACACACACACACCGATAACACACACACACCGACAACACACACACACCGACAACACACACACACACCGACAACACACACACACACACACACACACCGACAACACACACACACACACACCGACAACACACACACACACAGCGACAACACACACACACACAACACACACACACACACACACCGACAACACACACACACCGACAACACTCACACACACACACACACACACCGACAACACACACACACACCGACAACACACACACACCGACAACACTCACACACACACACACCGACAACACACACACACACACACCGACAACACACACACACATCGACAACACACACACACACACCGACAACACACACACACACAACAAACACACACACACCGACAACACACACACACACACACCGACAACACACACACACACACACCGACAACACACACACACACACCGACAACACACACTCACACACACCGACAATACACACACACACAACACACACACACACACACACACCGACAACACACACACACCGACAACACTCACACACACACACACCGACAACACACATACACACACACCGACAACACACACACACACACACCGACAACACACACACACAGCGACAACACACACACACACAACACACACACACACACCGACAACACACACACACCGACAACACTCACACACACACACACCGACAACACACACACACACACACCGACAACACACACACACACCGACAACACACACACACACCGACAACACACACACACACACCGACAACACACACACACACACACACCGACAACACACACACACACCGACAACACACACACACACAACACACACACACACACACCAACAACACACACACACACACACACCGACAACACACACACACACAACACACACACACTACCACCGACAACACACACACACACATCGACAACACACACACACACACCGACAACACACACACCGACAACACACACACACACACCGACAACACACACACACACACACCGACAACACACACACACACACCGACAACACACACACACACACACACTCCGACAACACACACACACACACACCGATAACACACACACACCGACAACACACACACACACACACCGACAACACACACACACACCGACAACACACACACACACACACACACCGACAACACACACACACACACCGACAACACACACACACACCGACAACACACACACACACAACACACACACACACACACACCGACAACACACACACACAGACAACACTCACACACACACCGACAACACACACACACACACACACCGACAACACACACACACACCGACAACACACACACACACACCGACAACACACACACACACAGACAGACAACACACACACACACACACTGACAACACACACACACACAACACACACACACACACACCAACAACACACACACACACCGACAACACACACACACACAACACACACACACACACACCGACAACACACACACACACACATCGACAACACACACACACACACCGACAACACACACACACACAACACACACACACACACCAACAACACACACACACACACACACCGACAACACACACACACACACACCGACAACACACACACACACACCGACAACACACACACACCGACAACACACACACACACATACACCGACAACACACACACACAACACACACACACACACACACCGACAACACACACACACACACACCGACAACACACACACACACACCGACAACACACACACACACACACCGACAACACACACACACACCGACAACACACACACACACACACACACCGACAACACACACACACACACCGACAACACACACACACACCGACAACACACACACACACACACACACACACACACACACACCCGACAACACACACACACAGACAACACTCACACACACACCGACAACACACACACACACACACACACCGACAACACACACACACACACCGACAACACACACACACACCGACAACACACACACACACAACACACACACACACACACACCGACAACACACACACACAGACAACACTCACACACACACCGACAACACACACACACACACACACCGACAACACACACACACACCGACAACACACACACACACACCGACAACACACACACACACAGACAGACAACACACACACACACACACTGACAACACACACACACACAACACACACACACACACACCAACAACACACACACACACACA
>NC_138319.1:195000-220000 GCF_965601325.2 Salmo salar | reverse complement strand
ACAACACACACACACACACACACACCGACAACACACACACACACCGACAACACACACACACACAACACACACACACACACACCGACAACACACACACACACACACCGACAACACACACACACACACACACTAACAACACACCGACAACACACACACACACACCGACAACACACACACACACACCGACAACACACACACACCGACAACACACACACACACACACCGACAACACACACAAACACACCGACAACACACACACACACACACACACCGACAACACACACACACACACACACCGATAACACACACACACCTACAACACACACACACACACCGACAACACACACACACCGACAACACACACACACACACACCGACAACACACACACACACACCGACAACACACACACACACACACCGACAACACACACACACACACACTAACAACACACCGACAACACACACACACACACCGACAAAACACACACACCGACAACACACACACACACACACCGAGAACACACACAAACACACCGACAACACACACACACACACACACACACCGACAACACACACACACACACACCGATAACACACACACACCTACAACACACACACACACACCGACAACATATACACACACACACACCGACAACACACACACACACACCGACAACACACACACACACACCGACAACACACACACACACACACCGACAACACACACACACACAACACACACACACACACACCGACAACACACACACACACACACCGACAACACACACACACACACACCAACAACACACCGACAACACACACACACACACACACACCGACAACACACACACACACCGACAACACACACACACAACACACACACACACACACCAACCACACACACACACACACACACACACCGACAACACACACACACACACACACACCGACAACACACACACACACCGACAACACACACACACACAACACACACACACACACACCGACAACACACACACACACACACCGACAACACACACACACACACACACTAACAACACACCGACAACACACACACACACACCGACAACACACACACACCGACAACACACACACACACACACCGACAACACACACACACACACCGACAACACACACACACACACACCGACAACACACACACACACACACACTAACAACACACCGACAACACACACACACACACCGACAACACACACACACCGACAACACACACACACACACATCGACAACACACACAAACACACCGACAACACACACACACACACACACACCGACAACACACACACACACACACACCGATAACACACACACACCTACAACACACACACACACACCGACAACATACACACACACACACCGACAACACACACACACACCGACAACACACACACACACACCGACAACACACACACACACACACCGACAACACACACACACACAACACACACACACACACACACCGACAACACACACACACACCGACAACACACACACACACACACCAACAACACACCGACAACACACACACACACACACACACCGACAACACACACACACACAACACACACACACACCGACAACACACACACACACACACCGACAACACACACACACACACCGACAACACACACACACACACCGACAACACACACTCACACACACCGACAACACACACACACACACAACACACACACACACACACACCGACAATACACACACACCGACAACACTCACACACACACACACCGACAACACACACACACACACACCGACAACACACACACACCGACAACACACACACACACACACCGACAACACACACACACACTCACCGACAACACACACACACACACACACCGACAACACACACACCGACAACACACACACACACAACACACACACACACACCAACAACACACACACACACACACACACACACCGACAACACACACACACACACACACACCGACAACACACACACACACCGACAACACACACACACACAACACACACACACACACACACCGACAACACACACACACACACACCGACAACACACACACACACACACCGACAACACACACACACACACACACTAACAACACACCGACAACACACACACACACACCGACAACACACACACACCGACAACACACACACACACACACCGACAACACACACACACACACCGACAACACACACACACATACACCGACAACACACACACACACACACACTAACAACACACCGACAACACACACACACACACCGACAACACACACACACCGACAACACACACACACACACACCGACAAAACACACAAACACACCGACAACACACACACACACACACCGACAACACACACACACAACGATAACACACACACACCGACAACACACACACACACACCGACAACATACACACACACACACCGACAACACACACACACACCGACAACACACACACACACACCGACAACACACACACACACACACCGACAACACACACACACACAACACACACACACACACACCGACAACACACACACACACACACCGACAACACACACACACACACACCAACAACACACCGACAACACACACACACACACACACACCGACAACACACACACACACCGACAACACACACACACAACACACACACACACACACCAACCACACACACACACACACACACACACCGACAACACACACACACACACACACACCGACAACACACACACACACCGACAACACACACACACACAACACACACACACACACCGACAACACACACACACACACACCGACAACACACACACACACACACACTAACAACACACCGACAACACACACACACACACCGACAACACACACACACACACCGACAACACACACACACCGACAACACACACACACACACACCGACAACACACACAAACACACCGACAACACACACACACACACACACACCGACAACACACACACACACACACACCGATAACACACACACACCTACAACACACACACACACACCGACAACACACACACACCGACAACACACACACACACACACCGACAACACACACACACACACCGACAACACACACACACACACACCGACAACACACACACACACACACTAACAACACACCGACAACACACACACACACACCGACAAAACACACACACCGACAACACACACACACACACACCGAGAACACACACAAACACACCGACAACACACACACACACACACACACCGACAACACACACACACACACACACCGATAACACACACACACCTACAACACACACACACACACCGACAACATACACACACACACACCGACAACACACACACACACCGACAACACACACACACACACCGACAACACACACACACACACACCGACAACACACACACACACAACACACACACACACACACCGACAACACACACACACACACACCGACAACACACACACACACACACCAACAACACACCGACAACACACACACACACACACACACCGACAACACACACACACACCGACAACACACACACACAACACACACACACACACACCAACCACACACACACACACACACACACACCGACAACACACACACACACACACACACCGACAACACACACACACACCGACAACACACACACACACAACACACACACACACACACCGACAACACACACACACACACACCGACAACACACACACACACACACACTAACAACACACCGACAACACACACACACACACCGACAACACACACACACCGACAACACACACACACACACACCGACAACACACACACACACACCGACAACACACACACACACACACCGACAACACACACACACACACACACTAACAACACACCGACAACACACACACACACACCGACAACACACACACACCGACAACACACACACACACACATCGACAACACACACAAACACACCGACAACACACACACACACACACACACCGACAACACACACACACACACACACCGATAACACACACACACCTACAACACACACACACACACCGACAACATACACACACACACACCGACAACACACACACACACCGACAACACACACACACACACCGACAACACACACACACACACACCGACAACACACACACACACAACACACACACACACACACACCGACAACACACACACACACCGACAACACACACACACACACACCAACAACACACCGACAACACACACACACACACACACACCGACAACACACACACACACCGACAACACACACACACAACACACACACACACACACCAACCACACACACACACACACAGACACACCGACAACACACACACACACACACACACCGACAACACACACACACACCGACAACACACACACACACAACACACACACACACACACCGACAACACACACACACACACACCGACAACACACACACACACTAACAACACACCGACAACACACACACACACACCGACAACACACACACACCGACAACACACACACACACACACCGACAACACACACACACACACCGACAACACACACACACACACACACACACCGACAACACACACACACACACCGATAACACACACACACCGACAACACACACACAAACACACCGACAACACACACACACACCGACAACACACACACACACACACACACACACACCGACAACACACACACACACACACACACCGACAACACACACACACACACACCAACAACACACCGACAACACACACACACACACCGACAACACACACACACCGACAACACACACACACACACACACACCGACAACACACAGACACACACACACACACTCACCGACAACACACACACACACACACACCGATAACACACACACACCGACAACACACACACACACACACCGACAACACACACACACACCGACAACACACACACACACACACACACACACACCGACAACACACACACACACACACCGACAACACACACACACAGCGACAACACACACACACACAACACACACACACACACACCGACAACACACACACACCGACAACACTCACACACACACACACACACACCGACAACACACACACACACCGACAACACACACACACACCGACAACACACACACACACACACACACCGACAACACACACACACACACACCGACAACACACACACAAACCGACAACACACACACACACAACACACACACACACACACCAACAACACACACACACACACACACACACACCGACAACACACACACACACAACACACACACACACACACACCGACAACACACACACACACATCGACAACACACACACACACACCGACAACACACACACACACAACAAACACACACACACCGACAACACACACACACACACACCGACAACACACACAGACACACACCGACAACACACACACACACACCGACAACACACACTCACACACACCGACAATACACACACACACAACACACACACACACACACACCGACAACACACACACACCGACAACACTCACACACACACACACCGACAACACACACACACACACACACCGACAACACACACACACACACACCGACAACACACACACACACACACCGACAACACACACACACACACACCGACAACACACACACACACACACACACCGACAACACACACACACACACCGACAACACACACACACACAACACACACACACACACACCAACAACACACACACACAAACACACCGACAAAACACACACACACACACACACACACCGACAACACACACACACACCGACAACACACACACACACACAACACACACACACACACACACCGACAACACACACACACACACACCGACAACACACACACACACACACAGACAACACACACACACACACACACACACTAACAACACACCGACAACACAAACACACACACCGACAACACACACACACCGACAACACACACACACACACACCGACAACACACACAAACACACCGACAACACACACACACACACACACACACACCGACAACACACACACACACACACCGATAACACACACACACCGACAACACACACACACACACCGACAACACACACACACACACACCGACAACACACACACACACCGACAACACACACACACACACACCGACAACACACACACACACACACCGACAACACACACACACACAACACACACACACACACACACCGACAACAACACACCGACAACACACACACACACACCGACAACACACACACACCGACAACACACACACACACACACACACACCGACAACACACAGACACACACACACACACACCGACAACACACACACACACACACACCGATAACACACACACACCGACAACACACACACACACACACCGACAACACACACACACACCGACAACACACACACACACACACACACACACACCGACAACACACACACACACACACCGACAACACACACACAAAGCGACAACACACACACACACAACACAGACACACACACACACCGACAACACACACACACACACCGACAACACTCACACACACACACACCGACAACACACACACACACACACCGACAACACACACACACACCGACAACACACACACACACCGACAACACACACACACACACCGACAACACACACACACACACACACCGACAACACACACACACCGACAACACACACACACACAACACACACACACACACACCAACAACACACACACACACACACACCGACAACACACACACACACAACACACACACACTACCACCGACAACACACACACACACATCGACAACACACACACACACAACACACACACACACACCGACAACACACACACACACACACCGACAACACACACACACACACACCGACAACACACACACACACACCGACAACACACACTCACACACACCGACAACACACACACACACAACACACACACACACACACACCGACAATACACACACACCGACAACACTCACACACACACACACCGACAACACACACACACACACACCGACAACACACACACACACCGACAACACACACACACACACACCGACAACACACACACACACTCACCGACAACACACACACACACACACACCGACAACACACACACCGACAACACACACACACACAACACACACACACACAACACACACACACACACCAACAACACACACACACACACACACACACCGACAACACACACACACACACACACACCGACAACACACACACACACCGACAACACACACACACACAACACACACACACACACACACCGACAACACACACACACACACACCGACAACACACACACACACACACCGACAACACACACACACACACACACTAACAACACACCGACAACACACACACACACACCGACAACACACACACACCGACAACACACACACACACACACCGACAACACACACACACACACCGACAACACACACACACACACACCGACAACACACACACACACACACACTAACAACACACCGACAACACACACACACACACCGACAACACACACACACCGACAACACACACACACACACACCGACAACACACACAAACACACCGACAACACACACACACACACACACACCGACAACACACACACACACCGATAACACACACACACCGACAACACACACACACACACCGACAACACACACACACACACACCGACAACACACACACACACCGACAACACACACACACACACCGACAACACACACACACACACACCAACAACACACCGACAACACACACACACACACCGACAACACACACACACACACACCGACAACACACACACACACACACACTAACAACACACCGACAACACACACACACACACCGACAACACACACACACCGACAACACACACACACACACACCGACAACACACACACACACACACCGACAACACACACACACACACACCGACAACACACACACACACACACACTAACAACACACCGACAACACACACACACACACCGACAACACACACACACCGACAACACACACACACACACACCGACAACACACACAAACACACCGACAACACACACACACACACACACACCGACAACACACACACACACACACCGATAACACACACACACCAACAACACACACACACACACCGACAACATACACACACACACACCGACAACACACACACACACCGACAACACACACACACACACCGACAACACACACACACACACACCGACAACACACACACACACAACACACACACACACACACACCGACAACACACACACACACACACCGACAACACACACACACACACACCAACAACACACCGACAACACACACACACACACCGACAGCACACACACACCGACAACACACACACACACACACACACCGACAACACACAGACACACACACACACACACCGACAACACACACACACACACACCGATAACACACACACACCGACAACACACACACACACACACCGACAACACACACACACACCGACAACACACACACACACACAACACACACACACACACACACCGACAACACACACACACCGACAACACTCACACACACACACACCGACAACACACACACACACACACCGACAACACACACACACACCGACAACACACACACACACCGACAACACACACACACACACACCGACAACACACACACACACACCGACAGCACACACACACCGACAACACACACACACACACACACACCGACAACACACAGACACACACACACACACACCGACAACACACACACACACACACACCGATAACACACACACACCGACAACACACACACACACACACCGACAACACACACACACACCGACAACACACACACACACACACACAACACACACACACACACACACCGACAACACACACACACCGACAACACTCACACACACACACACCGACAACACACACACACACACACCGACAACACACACACACACCGACAACACACACACACACCGACAACACACACACACACACACACCGATAACACACACACACCGACAACACACACACACACACACCGACAACACACACACACACCGACAACACACACACACACACACACACACACACACCGACAACACACACACACACACCGACAACACACACACACAGCGACAACACACACACACACACACAACACACACACACACACACACCGACAACACACACACACCGACAACACACACACACACACACACACACACACACACCGACAACACACACACACACACCGACAACACACACACACAGCGACAACACACACACACACAACACACACACACACACACACCGACAACACACACACACCGACAACACTCACACACACACACACACACACCGACAACACACACACACACCGACAACACACACACACACCGACAACACACACACACACACACCGACAACACACACACACACACACCGACAACACACACACAAACCGACAACACACACACACACAACACACACACACACACACCAACAACACACACACACACACACACACACACACCGACAACACACACACACACAACACACACACACACACACACCGACAACACACACACACACATCGACAACACACACACACACACCGACAACACACACACACACAACAAACACACACACACCGACAACACACACACACACACACCGACAACACACACAGACACACACCGACAACACACACACACACACCGACAACACACACTCACACACACCGACAATACACACACACACAACACACACACACACACACACCGACAACACACACACACCGACAACACTCACACACACACACACCGACAACACACACACACACACACACCGACAACACACACACACACCGACAACACACACACACACACACCGACAACACACACACACACACACCGACAACACACACACACACACACACACCGACAACACACACACACACACCGACAACACACACACACACAACACACACACACACACACCAACAACACACACACACACACACACCGACAAAACACACACACACACACCGACAACACACACACACACCGACAACACACACACACACACAACACACACACACACACCGACAACACACACACACACACACACACACCGACAACACACACACACACAACACACACACACACACACCAACAACACACACACACACACACACCGACAAAACACACACACACACACACACACACCGACAACACACACACACACCGACAACACACACACACACACCGACAACACACACACACCGACAACACACACACACACACACACACACCGACAACACACAGACACACACACACACACACCGACAACACACACACACACACACACCGATAACACACACACACCGACAACACACACACACACACACCGACAACACACACACACACCGACAACACACACACACACACACACACACACCGACAACACACACACACACACACCGACAACACACACACAAAGCGACAACACACACACAACACAGACACACACACACACCGACAACACACACACACACACCGACAACACTCACACACACACACACCGACAACACACACACACACACACCGACAACACACACACACACCGACAACACACACACACACCGACAACACACACACACACACCGACAACACACACACACACACACACCGACAACACACACACACCGACAACACACACACACACAACACACACACACACACACCAACAACACACACACACACACACACCGACAACACACACACACACAACACACACACACTACCACCGACAACACACACACACACATCGACAACACACACACACACACCGACAACACACACACACACAACACACACACACACACCGACAACACACACACACACACACCGACAACACACACACACACACACCGACAACACACACACACACACCGACAACACACACTCACACACACCGACAACACACACAACACACACACACACACACACACACCGACAATACACACACACCGACAACACTCACACACACACACACCGACAACACACACACACACACACCGACAACACACACACACACCGACAACACACACACACACACACCGACAACACACACACACACTCACCGACAACACACACACACACACACACCGACAACACACACACCGACAACACACACACACACAACACACACACACACAACACACACACACACACCAACAACACACACACACACACACACACACCGACAACACACACACACACACACCGACAACACACACACACACCGACAACACACACACACACAACACACACACACACACACACCGACAACACACACACACACACACCGACAACACACACACACACACACCGACAACACACACACACACACACACTAACAACACACCGACAACACACACACACACACCGACAACACACACACACCGACAACACACACACACACACACCGACAACACACACACACACACCGACAACACACACACACACACACCGACAACACACACACACACACACACTAACAACACACCGACAACACACACACACACACCGACAACACACACACACCGACAACACACACACACACACACCGACAACACACACAAACACACCGACAACACACACACACACACACACACCGACAACACACACACACACCGATAACACACACACACCGACAACACACACACACACACCGACAACACACACACACACACACCGACAACACACACACACACCGACAACACACACACACACACCGACAACACACACACACACACACCAACAACACACCGACAACACACACACACACACCGACAACACACACACACACACACCGACAACACACACACACACACACACTAACAACACACCGACAACACACACACACACACCGACAACACACACACACCGACAACACACACACACACACACCGACAACACACACACACACACACCGACAACACACACACACACACACCGACAACACACACACACACACACACTAACAACACACCGACAACACACACACACACACCGACAACACACACACACCGACAACACACACACACACACACCGACAACACACACAAACACACCGACAACACACACACACACACACACACCGACAACACACACACACACACACCGATAACACACACACACCAACAACACACACACACACACCGACAACATACACACACACACACCGACAACACACACACACACCGACAACACACACACACACACCGACAACACACACACACACACACCGACAACACACACACACACAACACACAAACACACACACACCGACAACACACACACACACACACCGACAACACACACACACACACACCAACAACACACTGACAACACACACACACACACCGACAGCACACACACACCGACAACACACACACACACACACCGACAACACGCAGACACACACACACACACACCGACAACACACACACACACACACCGATAACACACACACACCGACACACACACACACACACCGACAACACACACACACACCGACAACACACACACACACACAACACACACACACACACACACCGACAACACACACACACCGACAACACTCACACACACACACACCGACAACACACACACACACACACCGACAACACACACACACACCGACAACACACACACACACCGACAACACACACACACACACACCGACAACACACACACACACACCGACAGCACACACACACCGACAACACACACACACACACACACACCGACAACACACAGACACACACACACACCGACAACACACACACACACACACACCGATAACACACACACACCGACAACACACACACACACACCGACAACACACACACACACCGACAACACACACACACACACACACACACACACACACACACACACACCGACAACACACACACACCGACAACACTCACACACACACACACCGACAACACACACACACACACACCGACACACACACACACACCGACAACACACACACACACCGACAACACACACACACACACACCGATAACACACACACACCGACAACACACACACACACACACCGACAACACACACACACACCGACAACACACACACACACACACACACACACACACCGACAACACACACACACACACCGACAACACACACACACAGCGACAACACACACACACACACACAACACACACACACACACACACCGACAACACACACACACCGACAACACTCACACACACACACACCGACAACACACACACACACACACCGACAACACACACACACCGACAACACACACACACACCGACAACACACACACACACACACCGACAACACACACACACACACACACCGACAACACACACACACACCGACAACACACACACACACAACACACACACACACACACCAACAACACACACACACACACACACCGACAACACACACACACACAACACACACACACTTCCACCGACAACACACACACACACATCGACAACACACACACACACACACCGACAACACACACACACACAACACACACACACACACCGACAACACACACACACACACACCGACAACACACACACACACACACCGACAACACACACACACACACCGACAACACACACTCACACACACCGACAACACACACACACAACACACACACACACACACACCGACAACACACACACACCGACAACACTCACACACACACACACCGACAACACACACACACACACACCGACAACACACACACACACCGATAACACACACACACACACACCGACAACACACACACACACACACCGACAACACACACACACACCGACAACACACACACACACACACCGACAACACACACACACACACACCGACAACACACACACACACACACACCGACAACACACACACACACCGACAACACACACACACACAACACACACACACACACCAACAACACACACACACACACACACACCGACAACACACACACACACCGACAACACACACACACACAACACACACACACACACACCGACAACACACACACACACACCGACAACACACACACACCGACAACACACACACACACACACCGACAACACACACACGAACACCGACAACACACACACACACACACACACCGACAACACACACACACACACACCGATAACACACACACACCGACAACACACACACACACACACCGACAACACACACACACACACCGACAACACACACACACACACACACACCGACAACACACACACACACACACCGACAACACACACACACACCGACAACACACACACACACAACACACACACACAAACACACCGACAACACACACACACCGACAACACTCACACACACACACACCGACAACACACACACACACACACACCGACAACACACACACACACCGACAACACACACACACACACCGACAACACACACACACACACACCGACAACACACACACACACACAGACAGACAACACACACACACACACACTGACAACACACACACACACAACACACACACACACACACCAACAACACACACACACACACCGACAACACACACACACACAACACACACACACACACACCGACAACACACACACACACACATCGACAACACACACACACACACCGACAACACACACACACACAACACACACACACACACCGACAACACACACACACACACACACCGACAACACACACACACACACACCGACAACACAGACACACACACCGACAACACACACACACAAACCGACAACACACACACACAACACACACACACACACACCGACAACACACACACACACACACCGACAACACACACACACACACACCGACAACACACACACACACACACACTAACAACACACCGACAACACACACACACACACCGACAACACACACACACCGACAACACACACACACACACACCGACAACACACACACACACACACCGACAACACACACACACACACACCGACAACACACACACACACACACACTAACAACACACCGACAACACACACACACACACCGACAACACACACACACCGACAACACACACACACACACACCGACAACACACACAAACACACCGACAACACACACACACACACACACACCGACAACACACACACACACACACCGATAACACACACACACCAACAACACACACACACACACCGACAACATACACACACACACACCGACAACACACACACACACCGACAACACACACACACACACCGACACACACACACACACACCGACAACACACACACACACAACACACACACACACACACCGACAACACACACACACACACACCGACAACACACACACACACACACCAACAACACACCGACAACACACACACACACACCGACAGCACACACACACCGACAACACACACACACACACACCGACAACACACAGACACACACACACACACACCGACAACACACACACACACACACCGATAACACACACACACCGACAACACACACACACACACACCGACAACACACACACACACCGACAACACACACACACACACAACACACACACACACACACACCGACAACACACACACACCGACAACACTCACACACACACACACCGACAACACACACACACACACACCGACAACACACACACACACCGACAACACACACACACACCGACAACACACACACACACACCGACAACACACACACACACACCGACAGCACACACACACCGACAACACACACACACACACACACACCGACAACACACAGACACACACACACACCGACAACACACACACACACACACACCGATAACACACACACACCGACAACACACACACACACACCGACAACACACACACACACCGACAACACACACACACACACACACAACACACACACACACACACACACCGACAACACACACACACCGACAACACTCACACACACACACACCGACAACACACACACACACACACCGACAACACACACACACACCGACAACACACACACACACCGACAACACACACACACACACACCGATAACACACACACACCGACAACACACACACACACACACCGACAACACACACACACACCGACAACACACACACACACACACACACACACACACCGACAACACACACACACACACCGACAACACACACACACAGCGACAACACACACACACACACACAACACACACACACACACACACCGACAACACACACACACCGACAACACTCACACACACACACACCGACAACACACACACACACACACCGACAACACACACACACCGACAACACACACACACACCGACAACACACACACACACACACCGACAACACACACACACACACACACCGACAACACACACACACACCGACAACACACACACACACAACACACACACACACACACCAACAACACACACACACACACACACCGACAACACACACACACACAACACACACACACTTCCACCGACAACACACACACACACATCGACAACACACACACACACACACCGACAACACACACACACACAACACACACACACACACCGACAACACACACACACACACACCGACAACACACACACACACACACACACCGACAACACACACACACACACCGACAACACACACTCACACACACCGACAACACACACACACAACACACACACACACACACACCGACAACACACACACACCGACAACACTCACACACACACACACCGACAACACACACACACACACACCGACAACACACACACACACCGATAACACACACACACACACACCGACAACACACACACACACACACCGACAACACACACACACACCGACAACACACACACACACACACCGACAACACACACACACACACACCGACAACACACACACACACACACACCGACAACACACACACACACCGACAACACACACACACACAACACACACACACACACCAACAACACACACACACACACACACACCGACAACACACACACA
Source organism: Salmo salar (assembly GCF_965601325.2). Classification (NCBI taxonomy): domain Eukaryota; kingdom Metazoa; phylum Chordata; class Actinopteri; order Salmoniformes; family Salmonidae; genus Salmo; species Salmo salar. Next base: position 202,682 of record NC_138319.1, on the reverse strand, counting down.
CACCGACAACACACACACACACAACACACACACACACACACCGACAACACACACACACACACCGACAACACACACACACCGACAACACACACACACACACACCGACAACACACACACGAACACCGACAACACACACACACACACACACACCGACAACACACACACACACACCGATAACACACACACACCGACAACACACACACACACACACCGACAACACACACACACACACCGACAACACACACACACACACACACACCGACACACACACACACACACACCGACAACACACACACACACCGACAACACACACACACACAACACACACACACAAACACACCGACAACACACACACACCGACAACACTCACACACACACACACCGACAACACACACACACACACACACCGACAACACACACACACACCGACAACACACACACACACACCGACAACACACACACACACACACCGACAACACACACACACACACAGACAGACAACACACACACACACACACTGACAACACACACACACACAACACACACACACACACACCAACAACACACACACACACACCGACAACACACACACACACAACACACACACACACACACCGACAACACACACACACACACATCGACAACACACACACACACACCGACAACACACACACACACAACACACACACACACACCGACAACACACACACACACACACACCGACAACACACACACACACACACCGACAACACACACACACACACCGACAACACACACACACACACACCGACAACACACACACACACCGATAACACACACACACACACACCGACAACACACACACACACACACCGACAACACACACACACACCGACAACACACACACACACACACCGACAACACACACACACACACACCGACAACACACACACACACACACACCGACAACACACACACACACCGACAACACACACACACACAACACACACACACACACCAACAACACACACACACACACACACACCGACAACACACACACACACCGACAACACACACACACACAACACACACACACACACACCGACAACACACACACACACACCGACAACACACACACACCGACAACACACACACACACACACCGACAACACACACACGAACACCGACAACACACACACACACACACACACCGACAACACACACACACACACACCGATAACACACACACACCGACAACACACACACACACACACCGACAACACACACACACACACCGACAACACACACACACACACACACACCGACACACACACACACACACACACCGACAACACACACACACACCGACAACACACACACACACAACACACACACACAAACACACCGACAACACACACACACCGACAACACTCACACACACACACACCGACAACACACACACACACACACACCGACAACACACACACACACCGACAACACACACACACACACCGACAACACACACACACACACACCGACAACACACACACACACACAGACAGACAACACACACACACACACACTGACAACACACACACACACAACACACACACACACACACCAACAACACACACACACACACCGACAACACACACACACACAACACACACACACACACACCGACAACACACACACACACACATCGACAACACACACACACACACCGACAACACACACACACACAACACACACACACACACCGACAACACACACACACACACACACCGACAACACACACACACACACACCGACAACACACACACACACACCGACAACACACACACACAAACCGACAACACACACACACAACACACACACACACACACCGACAACACACACACACACACACCGACAACACACACACACACACACCGACAACACACACACACACAACACACACACACACACACACCGACAACACACACACACACACCGACAACACACACACACACACACCAACAACACACCGACAACACACACACACACACCGACAACACACACACACCGACAACACACACACACACACACCGACAACACACGACACACACACACACACACCGACAACACACACACACACACACACCGATAACACACACACACCGACAACACACACACACACACACACCGACAACACACACACACAGCGACAACACACACACACACACACACACACACACACACACACCGACAACACACACACACCGACAACACTCACACACACACACACCGACAACACACACACACACACCGACAACACACACACACACCGACAACACACACACACACCGACAACACACACACACCGACAACACACACACACACACACACCGACAACACACACACACACCGACAACACACACACACACAACACACACACACACACACCAACAACACACAAACACACACACACCGACAACACACACACACACAACACACACACACACACCGACAACACACACACACACATCGACAACACACACACACACCGACAACACACACACACACAACACACACACACACACCGACAACACACACACACACACACCGACAACACACACACACACACACCGACAACACACACACACACACACCGACAACACACACACACCGACAACACACACACACACAACACACACACACACACACCAACAACACACACACACACACACACCGACAACACACACACACACAACACACACACACTACCACCGACAACACACACACACACATCGACAACACACACACACACACCGACAACACACACACACACAACACACACACACACACCGACAACACACACACACACACACACACCGACAACACACACACACACACACCGACAACACACACACACACACCGACAACACACACTCACACACACCGACAACACACACACACACAACACACACACACACACACACCGACAATACACACACACCGACAACACTCACACACACACACACCGACAACACACACACACACACACCGACAACACACACACACACCGACAACACACACACACACACACCGACAACACACACACACACTCACCGACAACACACACACACACACACACCGACAACACCCACACCGACAACACACACACACACAACACACACACACACACCAACAACACACACACACACACACACACACCGACAACACACACACACACCGACAACACACACACACACCGACAACACACACACACACAACACACACACACACACACACACCGACAACACACACACACACACACCGACAACACACACACACACACACCGACAACACACACACACACACACACTAACAACACACCGACAACACACACACACACACCGACAACACACACACACCGACAACACACACACACACACACCGACAACACACACACACACACCGACAACACACACACACACACACCGACAACACACACACACACACACACACTAACAACACACCGACAACACACACACACACACCGACAACACACACACACCGACAACACACACACACACATACCGACAACACACACAAACACACCGACAACACACACACACACACACACACCGACAACACACACACACACCGATAACACACACACACCGACAACACACACACACACACCGACAACACACACACACACACACTGACAACACACACACACACCGACAACACACACACACACACCGACAACACACACACACACACACCAACAACACACCGACAACACACACACACACACCGACAACACACACACACACACACACCGACAACACACACACACACACACACACTAACAACACACCGACAACACACACACACACACCGACAACACACACACACCGACAACACACACACACACACACCGACAACACACACACACACACCGACAACACACACACACACACACCGACAACACACACACACACACCGACAACACACACACACACACCGACAACACACACACACACACCGACAACACACACACACCGACAACACACACACACACACACCGACAACACACACAAACACACCGACAACACACACACACACACACACACACCGACAACACACACACACACACACCAACAACACACACACACACACCGACAACATACACACACACACACCGACAACACACACACACACCGACAACACACACACACACACCGACAACACACACACACACACACCGACAACACACACACACACAACACACACACACACACACACCGACAACACACACACACACACACCGACAACACACACACACACACCAACAACACACCGACAACACACACACACACACCGACAGCACACACACACCGACAACACACACACACACACACACACCGACAACACACAGACACACACACACACACACCGACAACACACACACAACACACACACACACACCGACAGCACACACACACCGACAACACACACACACACACACACACCGACAACACACAGACACACACACACACACACCGACAACACACACACACACACACACCGATAACACACACACACCGACAACACACACACACACACACACCGACAACACACACACACACCGACAACACACACACACACACACACACACACACCGACAACACACACACACACAGACCGACAACACAAACACACACCGACAACACACACACACACCGACAACACACACACACACACACCGACAACACACACACACACACACACCGACAACACACACACACACCGACAACACACACACACACAACACACACACACACACACCAACAACACACACACACACACACACCGACAACACACACACACACAACACACACACACTACCACCGACAACACACACACACACATCGACAACACACACACACACACCGACAACACACACACACACAACACACACACACACACCGACAACACACACACACACACACCGACAACACACACACACACACACCGACAACACACACACACACACCGACAACACACACTCACACACACCGACAACACACACACACACAACACACACACACACACACACCGACAATACACACACACCGACAACACTCACACACACACACACCGACAACACACACACACACACACCGACAACACACACACACACTCCTCGACAACACACACACACACACACCGACAACACACACACCGACAACACACACACACACAACACACACACACACACCAACAACACACACACACACACACACACACCGACAACACACACACACACACACACACCGACAACACACACACACACCGACAACACACACACACACAACACACACACACACACACACCGACAACACACACACACACACACCGACAACACACACACACACACACCGACAACACACACACACACACACACTAACAACACACCGACAACACACACACACACACCGACAACACACACACACCGACAACACACACACACACACACCGACAACACACACACACACACCGACAACACACACACACACCGATAACACACACACACCGACAACACACACACACACACCGACAACACACACACACACACACCGACAACACACACACACACCGACAACACACACACAGACACCGACAACACACACACACACACACCAACAACACACCGACAACACACACACACACACCGACAACACACACACACACACACCGACAACACACACACACACACACACTAACAACACACCGACAACACACACACACACACACCGACAACACACACACACCGACAACACACACACACACACCGACAACACACACACACACACCGACAACACACACACACACACACCGACAACACACACACACACACACACTAACAACACACCGACAACACACACACACACACCGACAACACACACACACCGACAACACACACACACACACACCGACAACACACACAAACACACCGACAACACACACACACACACACACACCGACAACACACACACACACACACCGATAACACACACACACCAACAATACACACACACACACCGACAACATACACACACACACACCGACAACACACACACACACCGACAACACACACACACACACCGACAACACACACACACACACACCGACAACACACACACACACAACACACACACACACACACACCGACAACACACACACACACACACCGACAACACACACACACACACACCAACAACACACCGACAACACACACACACACACCGACAGCACACACACACCGACAACACACACACACACACACCGACAACACACAGACACACACACACACACACACCGACAACACACACACACACACACACCGATAACACACACACACCGACAACACACACACACACACACCGACAACACACACACACACCGACAACACACACACACACACACACACACACACACCGACAACACACACACACACACCGACAACACACACACACAGCGACAACACACACACACACACAACACACACACACACACACACCGACAACACACACACACCGACAACACTCACACACACACACACCGACAACACACACACACACACACCGACAACACACACACACACCGACAACACACACACACACCGACAACACACACACACACACACCGACAACACACACACACACACACACCGACAACACACACACACACAACACACACACACACACCGACAACACACACACACACACACCGACAACACACACACACACACACACACCGACAACACACACACACACACCGACAACACACACTCACACACACCGACAACACACACACACACACACCGACAACACACACACACACACACCGACAACACACACACACACCGACAACACACACACACACACCGACAACACACACACACACACCGACAACACACACACACACACCGACAACACACACACACAGCGACAACACACACACACACACAACACACACACACACACACACCGACAACACACACACACCGACAACACTCACACACACACACACCGACAACACACACACACACACACCGACAACACACACACACACCGACAACACACACACACACCGACAACACACACACACACACACCGACAACACACACACACACACACACCGACAACACACACACACACAACACACACACACACACCGACAACACACACACACACACACCGACAACACACACACACACACACACACCGACAACACACACACACACACCGACAACACACACTCACACACACCGACAACACACACACACACACACCGACAACACACACACACACACACCGACAACACACACACACACCGACAACACACACACACACACCGACAACACACACACACACACCGACAACACACACACACACCGACAACACACACACACACAACACACACACACACACCAACAACACACACACACACACACACACCGACAACACACACACACACACACACACCGACAACACACACACACACACACCGATAACACACACACACCGACAACACACACACACACACACCGACAACACACACACACACACCGACAACACACACACACACACACACACCGAAAACACACACACACACACACACCGACAACACACACACACACCGACAAC
>NC_138319.1:185000-190000 GCF_965601325.2 Salmo salar | reverse complement strand
ACACACCGATAACACACACACACCGACAACACACACACACACACACCGACAACACACACACACACCGACAACACACACACACACACACACACTCACACACCGACAACACACACACACACACACCGACAACACACACACACAGCGACAACACACACACACACAACAACACACACACACACACCGACAACACACACACACCGACAACACTCACACACACACACACCGACAACACACACACACACACACCGACAACACACACACACACCGACAACACACACACACCGACAACACACACACACACACACACCGACAACACACACACACACCGACAACACACACACACACAACACACACACACACACACCAACAACACACAAACACACACACACCGACAACACACACACACACAACACACACACACACACCGACAACACACACACACACATCGACAACACACACACACACCGACAACACACACACACACAACACACACACACACACCGACAACACACACACACACACACCGACAACACACACACACACACACCGACAACACACACACACACACCGACAACACACACAACACACACACCGACAACACACACACACACACACAACACACACACACACACACACCGACAACACACACACACCGACAACACTAACACACACACACCGACAACACACACACACACACACACGACAACACACACACACACCGACAACACACACACACACACACCGACAACACACACACACACACACCGACAACACACACACACACACACACACCGACAACACACACACACACCGACAACACACACACACACAACACACACACACACACACCAACAACACACACACACACACACACACCGACAACACACACACACACACACACCGACAACACACACACACACCGACAACACACACACACACACAACACACACACACACACACACCGACGACACACACACACACACACACCGACAACACACACACACACACACACACTAACAACACACCGACAACACACACACACACACCGACAACACACACACACCGACAACACACACACACACACCGACAACACACACACACACACACCGACAACACACACACACACAACACACACACACACACACACACCGACAACACACACACACACACACCGACAACACACACACACACCAACAACACATCGACAACACACACACACACACCGACAACACACACACACCGACAACACACACACACACACACACACACCGACAACACACAGACACACACACACACACACCGACAACACACACACACACACACACCGACAACACTCACACACACACACACCGACAACACACACACACACACACCGACAACACACACACACACCGACAACACACACACACACCGACAACACACACACACACACCGACAACACACACACCGACAACACACACACACACCGACAACACACACACACACCGACAACACACACACACACAACACACACACACACCAACAACACACGCACACACACACACCGACAACACACACACACACAACACACACACACTACCACCGACAACACACACACACACATCGACAACACACACACACACACCGACAACACACACACACACAACACAACACACACACACCGACAACACACACACACACACACCGACAACAAACACACACACACACCGACAACACACACACACACACACCGACAACACACACACACACAACACACACACACACACACACCGACAACACACACACACCGACAACACTCACACACACACACACCGACAACACACACACACACACCGACAACACACACACACACCGACAACACACACACACACACACCGACAACACACACACACACACACCGACAACACACACACATACACACACCGACAACACACACACACACCGACAACACACACACACACACACACACACACACACCAACAACACAACACACACACACACACACACCGACAACACACACACACACACACACACCGACAACACACACACACACACACACACACACACACACACACACCGACAACACACACACACACACACCGACAACACACACACACACACACCGACAACACACACACACACACACACTAACAACACACCGACAACACACACACACACACCGACAACACACACACACCGACAACACACACACACACACACCGACAACACACACACACACACCGACAACACAAACACACACACACACACCGACAACACACACACACACACACCGATAACACACACACACCGACAACACACACACACACACACCGACAACACACACACACACCGACAACACACACACACACACACACCGACAACACACACACACACACACACACACACACCGACAACACACACAAACACACCGACAACACACACACACACACACACACACACACACCGACAACACACACACACACACACCGATAACACACACACACCGACAACACACACACACACACCGACAACACACACACACACACACCGACAACACACACACACACCGACAACACACACACACACACCGACAACACACACACACACACACCGACAACACACACACACACAACACACACACACACACACACACCGACAACACACACACACACACACCGACAACACACACACACACACACCAACAACACATCGACAACACACACACACACACCGACAACACACACACACCGACAACACACACACACACACACACCGACAACACACAGACACACACACACACACACCGACAACACACACACACACACACACCGATAACACACACACACCGACAACACACACACACACACACCGACAACACACACACACACCGACAACACACACACACACACACACACACACACCGACAACACACACACACACACAGCGACAACACACACACACAGCGACAACACACACACACACAACACACACACACACACACACCGACAACACACACACACCGACAACACTCACACACACACACACCGACAACACACACACACACACACCGACAACACACACACACACACACCGACAACACACACACACACCGACAACACACACACACACACACCGACAACACACACACACACACACACCGACAACACACACACACACCGACAACACACACACACACAACACACACACACACACACCAACAACACACACACACACACACACCGACAACACACACACACACAACACACACACACTACCACCGACAACACACACACACACATCGACAACACACACACACACACCGACAACACACACACACACAACACACACACACACACCGACAACACACACACACACACACCGACAACACACACACACACACACCGACAACACACACACACACACCGACAACACACACTCACACACACCGACAACACACACACACACAACACACACACACACACACACCGACAACACACACACACACACACCGACAACACACACACACACCGACAACACACACACACACACACCGACAACACACACACACACACACCGACAACACACACACACACACACACCGACAACACACACACACACACACCGACAACACACACACACACACACCGACAACACACACACACACACCGACAACACACACAAACACACACACCGACAACACACACACACACAACACACACACACACACACACCGACAACACACACACACCGACAACACTAACACACACACACCGACAACACACACACACACACACACCGACAACACACACACACACCGACAACACACACACACACACACCGACAACACACACACACACACACCGACAACACACACACACACACACACACCGACAACACACACACACACAACACACACACACACACACCAACAACACACACACACACACACACACCGACAACACACACACACACAACACACACACACACACACCAACAACACACACACACACACACACACCGACAAAACACACACACACACACACACCGACAACACACACACACACCGACAACACACACACACACACATCACACACACACACACCGACGACACACACACACACACACACCGACAACACACACACACACACACACTAACAACACACCGACAACACACACACACACACCGACAACACACACACACCGACAACACACACACACACACCGACAACACACACACACACCGACAACACACACACACACACACACCGACAACACACACACACACACACCGATAACACACACACACCGACAACACACACACACACACACCGACAACACACACACACACCGACAACACACACACACACACACACACACACACACACCGACAACACACAGACACACACACACACACACCGACAACACACACACACACACACCGATAACACACACACACCGACAACACACACACACACACACCGACAACACACACACACACCGACAACACACACACACACACACACTCACACACCGACAACACACACACACACACACCGACAACACACACACACAGCGACAACACACACACACACAACACACACACACACACACACCGACAACACACACACACCGACAACACTCACACACACACACACCGACAACACACACACACACACACCGACAACACACACACACACACCGACAACACACACACACACCGACAACACACACACACACACCGACAACACACACACACACACACACCGACAACACACACACACACCGACAACACACACACACACAACACACACACACACCAACAACACACGCACACACACACACCGACAACACACACACACACAACACACACACTACCACCGACAACACACACACACACATCGACAACACACACACACACACCGACAACACACACACACACAACACACACACACACACCGACAACACACACACACACACACCGACAACACACACACACACAC
>NC_138319.1:167500-177500 GCF_965601325.2 Salmo salar | reverse complement strand
ACACACACACCGACAACACACACACACACACACACTCACACACCGACAACACACACACACACACACCGACAACACACACACACAGCGACAACACACACACACACAACACACACACACACACACACCGACAACACACACACACCGACAACACTCACACACACACACACACACCGACAACACACACACACACACACCGACAACACACACACACACACCGACAACACACACACACACCGACAACACACACACACACACCGACAACACACACACACACACACACCGACAACACACACACACACCGACAACACACACACACACAACACACACACACACACCAACAACACACGCACACACACACACCGACAACACACACACACACAACACACACACTACCACCGACAACACACACACACACATCGACAACACACACACACACACCGACAACACACACACACACAACACACACACACACACCGACAACACACACACACACACACCGACAACACACACACACACACACCGACAACACACACACACACACCGACAACACACACTCACACACACCGACAACACACACACACACAACACACACACACACACACCGACAACACACACACACCGAGTACACTCACACACACACACACCGACAACACACACACACACACACCGACAACACACACACACACCGACAACACACACACACACACACCGACAACACACACACACACACACCGACAACACACACACATACACACACCGACAACACACACACACACCGACAACACACACACACACAACACACACACACACACCAACAACACACACACACACACACACACACACACACACACCGACAACACACACACACACACACACACCGACAACACACACACACACCGACAACACACACACACACAACACACACACACACACCGACAACACACACACACACACACCGACAACACACACACACACCGACAACACACACACACACAACACACACACACACACACACCGACAACACACACACACACACACCGACAACACACACACACACACACCGACAACACACACACACACACACTAACAACACACCGACAACACACACACACACACCGACAACACACACACACCGACAACACACACACACACACACCGACAACACACACACACACACCGACAACACACACACACACACACCGACAACACACACACACACCGACAACACACACACATCACACACCGACAACACACACACACACACACCGACAACACACACACACAGCGACAACACACACACACACAACACACACACACACACACACCGACAACACACACACACACAACACACACACACTACCACCGACAACACACACACACACATCGACAACACACACACACACACCGACAACACACACACACACAACACACACACACACACCGACAACACACACACACACACACCGACAACACACACACACACACACCGACAACACACACACACACACCGACAACACACACACACCGACAACACACACACACACAACACACACACACACACCGACAACACACACACACCGACAACACTCACACACACACACACCGACAACACACACACACACACACCGACAACACACACACACACCGACAACACACACACACACACACCGACAACACACACACACACACACCGACAACACACACACATACACACACCGACAACACACACACACACCGACAACACACACACACACAACACACACACACACACCAACAACACACACACACACACACACACACACCGACAACACACACACACACACACCGACAACACACACACACACCGACAACACACACACACACAACACACACACACACACACACCGACAACACACACACACACACACCGACAACACACACACACACACACCGACAACACACACACACACACACACTAACAACACACCGACAACACACACACACACACCGACAACACACACACACCGACAACACACACACACACACACCGACAACACACACACACACACCGACAACACACACACACACACACCGACAACACACACACACACCGACAACACACACACACACACACACTCACACACCGACAACACACACACACACACACCGACAACACACACACACAGCGACAACACACACACACACAACACACACACACACACACACCGACAACACACACACACCGACAACACTCACACACACACACACACACCGACAACACACACACACACACACCGACAACACACACACACACACCGACAACACACACACACACCGACAACACACACACACACACCGACAACACACACACACACACACACCGACAACACACACACACACCGACAACACACACACACACAACACACACACACACACCAACAACACACGCACACACACACACCGACAACACACACACACACAACACACACACTACCACCGACAACACACACACACACATCGACAACACACACACACACACCGACAACACACACACACACACACCGACAACACACACACACACACCGACAACACACACACACACACACCGACAACACACACACACGACACACCGACACACACACACACACACCGACAACACACACACACCGAGTACACTCACACACACACACACCGACAACACACACACACACACACCGACAACACACACACACACCGACAACACACACACACACACACCGACAACACACACACACACACACCGACAACACACACACATACACACACCGACAACACACACACACACCGACAACACACACACACACAACACACACACACACACCAACAACACACACACACACACACACACACACACACACACCGACAACACACACACACACACACACACCCGACAACACACACACACACCGACAACACACACACACACAACACACACACACACACACACCGACAACACACACACACACACACCGACAACACACACACACACACACCGACAACACACACACACACACACACTAACAACACACCGACAACACACACACACACACCGACAACACACACACACCGACAACACACACACACACACACACCGACAACACACACACACACACCGACAACACAAACACACACACACACACCGACAACACACACACACACACACCGATAACACACACACACCGACAACACACACACACACACACCGACAACACACACACACACCGACAACACACACACACACACACACACACACGACAACACACACACACACACACACACACACACACACACCGACAACACACACAAACACACCGACAACACACACACACACACACACACACCGACAACACACACACACACACACCGATAACACACACACACGACAACACACACACACACACCGACAACACACACACACCGACAACACACACACACACACACCGACAACACACACACACACACCGACAACACAAACACACACACACACACCGACAACACACACACACACACCGATAACACACACACACCGACAACACACACACACACACACCGACAACACACACACACACCGACAACACACACACACACACACACACACACACACCGACAACACACACACACACACACACACACACACCGACAACACACACAAACACACCGACAACACACACACACACACACACACACCGACAACACACACACACACACACCGATAACACACACACACCGACAACACACACACACACACCGACAACACACACACACACACACCGACAACACACACACACACCGACAACACACACACACACACCGACAACACACACACACACACACCGACAACACACACACACACAACACACACACACACACACACCGACAACACACACACACACACACCGACAACACACACACACACACACCAACAACACATCGACAACACACACACACACACCGACAACACACACACACCGACAACACACACACACACACACACACACCGACAACACACAGACACACACACACACACACCGACAACACACACACACACCACACCGATAACACACACACACCGACAACACACACACACACACACACCGACAACACACACACACACCGACAACACACACACACACACACACACACACACACCGACAACACACACACACACACACCGACAACACACACACACAGCGACAACACACACACACACAACACACACACACACACACACCGACAACACACACACACCGACAACACTCACACACACACACACCGACAACACACACACACACACACCGACAACACACACACACACACACACCGACAACACACACACACACCGACAACACACACACACACACACCGACAACACACACACACACACACACCGACAACACACACACACACCGACAACACACACACACACAACACACACACACACACACCAACAACACACACACACACCGACAACACACACACACACAACACACACACACTACCACCGACAACACACACACACACATCGACAACACACACACACACACCGACAACACACACACACACAACACACACACACACACCGACAACACACACACACACACACCGACAACACACACACACACACACCGACAACACACACACACACACCGACAACACACACTCACACACACCGACAACACACACACACACAACACACACACACACACACACCGACAACACACACACACCGACAACACTCACACACACACACACCGACAACACACACACACACACACCGACAACACACACACACACCGACAACACACACACACACACACCGACAACACACACACACACACACCGACAACACACACACACACACACCGACAACACACACACACACCGACAACACACACACACACAACACACACACACACACCAACAACACACACACACACACACACACACCGACAACACACACACACACACACACACCGACAACACACACACACACCGACAACACACACACACACAACACACACACACACACACACCGACAACACACACACACACACACACACACCGACAACACACACACACACACACCGACAACACACACACACACCGACAACACACACACACACAACACACACACACACACACACCGACAACACACATACACCGACAACACTCACACACACACACACCGACAACACACACACACACACACACCGACAACACACACACACACCGACAACACACACACACACACCGACAACACACACACACACACACCGACAACACACACACACACACAGACAGACAACACACACACACACACACTGACAACACACACACACACAACACACACACACACACACACCAACAACACACACACACACACACACACCGACAACACACACACACACAACACACACACACACACACCGACAACACACACACACACACATCGACAACACACACACACACACACCGACAACACACACACACACAACACACACACACACACCGACAACACACACACACACACCGACACACACACACACCGACACACACCGCACACCACACACACACACACACCGACAACACACACACACACACACACACACGATAACACACACACACCGACAACACACACACACACACACACCGACAACACACACACACACCGACAACACACACACACACACACACACACACACACCGACAACACACACACACACACACCGACAACACACACACACAGCGACAACACACACACACACAACACACACACACACACACACCGACAACACACACACACCGACAACACTCACACACACACACACCGACAACACACACACACACACACCGACAACACACACACACACACACACCGACAACACACACACACACCGACAACACACACACACACACACCGACAACACACACACACACACACACCGACAACACACACACACACCGACAACACACACACACACAACACACACACACACACACCAACAACACACACACACACCGACAACACACACACACACAACACACACACACTACCACCGACAACACACACACACACATCGACAACACACACACACACACCGACAACACACACACACACAACACACACACACACACCGACAACACACACACACACACACCGACAACACACACACACACACACCGACAACACACACACACACACCGACAACACACACTCACACACACCGACAACACACACACACACAACACACACACACACACACACCGACAACACACACACACCGACAACACTCACACACACACACACCGACAACACACACACACACACACCGACAACACACACACACACCGACAACACACACACACACACACCGACAACACACACACACACACACCGACAACACACACACACACACACCGACAACACACACACACACCGACAACACACACACACACAACACACACACACACACCAACAACACACACACACACACACACACACCGACAACACACACACACACACACACACCGACAACACACACACACACCGACAACACACACACACACACACACACACACACACACACCGACAACACACACACACACACACCGACAACACACACACACACACACCGACAACACACACACACACACACTAACAACACACCGACAACACACACACACACACCGACAACACACACACACACACCGACAACACACACACACACACCGACAACACACACACACACACACCGATAACACACACACACCGACAACACACACACACACACACCGACAACACACACACACACCGACAACACACACACACACACACACACACCGACAACACACACACACACACACCGACAACACACACACACACCGACAACACACACACACACAACACACACACACACACACACCGACAACACACATACACCGACAACACTCACACACACACACACCGACAACACACACACACACACACACCGACAACACACACACACACCGACAACACACACACACACACCGACAACACACACACACACACACCGACAACACACACACACACACAGACAGACAACACACACACACACACACTGACAACACACACACACACAACACACACACACACACACACCAACAACACACACACACACACACACACCGACAACACACACACACACAACACACACACACACACACCGACAACACACACACACACACATCGACAACACACACACACACACACCGACAACACACACACACACAACACACACACACACACCGACAACACACACACACACACACCGACAACACACACACACACACACCGACAACACACACACACACACCGACAACACACACACACCGACAACACACACACACACACACACCGACAACACACACACACAACACACACACACACACACACCGACAACACACACACACACACACCGACAACACACACACACACACCGACAACACACACACACACACACCGACAACACACACACACACAACACACACACACACACACCGACAACACACACACACACACCGACAACACACACACACACACAACAACAACACACCGACAACACACACACACACACCGACAACACACACACACCGACAACACACACACACACACACCGACAACACACAGACACACACACACACACACCGACAACACACACACACACACACACCGATAACACACACACACCGACAACACACACACACACACACCGACAACATACACACACACCGACAACACACACACACACACACACACACACCGACAACACACACACACACACACCGACAACACACACACACAGCGACAACACACACACACACAACACACACACACACACACACCGACAACACACACACACCGACAACACTCACACACACACACACCGACAACACACACACACACACACCGACAACACACACACACACCGACAACAGACACACACACCGACAACACACACACACACACACCGACAACACACACACACACACACACCGACAACACACACACACACCGACAACACACACACACACACAACACACACACACACACACCAACAACACACAAACACACACACACCGACAACACACACACACACAACACACACACACACACACCGACAACACACACACACACATCGACAACACACACACACACACCGACAACACACACACACACAACACACACACACACACCGACAACACACACACACACACACATACAACACACACACACACACACCGACAACACACACACACACACCGACAACACACACTCACACACACCGACAACACACACACACACAACACACACACACACACCGACAACACACACACACCGACAACACTAACACACACACACACCGACAACACACACACACACACACACCGACAACACACACACACACCGACAACACACACACACACACACCGACAACACACACACACACACACCGACAACACACACACACACACACACACCGACAACACACACACACACCGACAACACACACACACACAACACACACACACACACACCAACAACACACACACACACACACACCGACAACACACACACACACACACACACCGACAACACACACACACACCGACAACACACACACACACAACACACACACACACACACCGACAACACACACACACACACCGACACACCCCCCCGACAACACACACACACACACCGACAACACACACACACCGACAACACACACACACACACACCGACAACACACACACACACCGACAACACACACACACACACACACACCGACAACACACACACACACACACCGATAACACACACACACCGACAACACACACACACACACACCGACAACACACACACACACCGACAACACACACACACACACACACACACACACCGACAACACACAGACACACACACACACACACCGACAACACACACACACACACACACCGATAACACACACACACCGACAACACACACACACACACCCGACAACACACACACACACCGACAACACACACACACACACACACACACACCCGACAACATACACACACACACACCGACAACACACACACACAGCGACAACACACACACACACAACACACACACACACACACACCGACAACACACAAACACCGACAACACTCACACACACACACACCGACAACACACACACACACACACCGACAACACACACACACACCGACAACACACACACACACACACCGACAACACACACACACACACACACTAACAACACACCGACAACACACACACACACACCGACAACACACACACACTGACAACACACACACACACACACCGACAACACACACACACACACCGACAACACACACACACACACACACCGACAACACACACACACACACACACCGATAACACACACACACCGACAACACACACACACACACACCGACAACACACACACACACCGATAACACCACACACACACACACACACACCGACAACACACACACACACACACACCGACAACACACACACACACCGACAACACACACACACACAACACACACACACACACACACCGACAACACACACACACCGACAACACTCACATACACACACACCGACAACACACACACACACACACACCGACAACACACACACACACCGACAACACACACACACACACACCGACAACACACACACACACACACCGACAACACACACACACACACAGACAGACAACACACACACACACACACACACCGACAACACAGACACACACACAGACAGACAACACACACACACACACAACACACACACACACACACCAACAACACACACACACACACACACACCGACAACACACACACACACAACACACACACACACACACCGACAACACACACACACACACACATCGACAACACACACACACACACCGAC
>NC_138319.1:110000-117500 GCF_965601325.2 Salmo salar | reverse complement strand
CACACACACAACACACACACACACACACACCGACAACACACACACACCGACAACACTCACACACATACACACCGACAACACACACACACACACACCGACAACACACACACACACACACCGACAACACACACACACACCGACAACACACACACACACACACCGACAACACACACACACACACACACCGACAACACACACACACACCGACAACACACACACACACAACACACACACACACACACCAACAACACACACACACACACACACCGACAACACACACACACACAACACACACACACTACCACCGACAACACACACACACACATCGACAACACACACACACACACCGACAACACACACACACACACACACACACACACACACCGACAACACACACACACACACACCGACAACACACACACACACACACCGACAACACACACACACACACCGACAACACACACTCACACACACCGACAACACACACACACACAACACACACACACACACACACCGACAACACACACACACCGACAACACTCACACACACACACACCGACAACACACACACACACACACCGACAACACACACACACACCGACAACACACACACACACACACCGACAACACACACACACACACACCGACAACACACACACACACACACACCGACAACACACACACACACCGACAACACACACACACACAACACACACACACACACCAACAACACACACACACACACACACACACCGACAACACACACACACACACACACACCGACAACACACACACACACCGACAACACACACACACACAACACACACACACACACACACCGACAACACACACACACACACACCGACAACACACACACACACACACCGACAACACACACACACACACACTAACAACACACCGACAACACACACACACACACCGACAACACACACACACACACCGACAACACACACACACACACACACCGACAACACACACACACACACACCGATAACACACACACACCGACAACACACACACACACACACCGACAACACACACACACACCGACAACACACACACACACACACACACACACCGACAACACACACACACACACACCGACAACACACACACACACCGACAACACACACACACACAACACACACACACACACACACCGACAACACACATACACCGACAACACTCACACACACACACACCGACAACACACACACACACACACACCGACAACACACACACACACCGACAACACACACACACACACCGACAACACACACACACACACACCGACAACACACACACACACACAGACAGACAACACACACACACACACACTGACAACACACACACACACAACACACACACACACACACCAACAACACACACACACACACACACACCGACAACACACACACACACAACACACACACACACACACCGACAACACACACACACACACATCGACAACACACACACACACACACCGACAACACACACACACACAACACACACACACACACCGACAACACACACACACACACACACCGACAACACACACACACACACACCGACAACACACACACACACACCGACAACACACACACACCGACAACACACACACACACACACACCGACAACACACACACACAACACACACACACACACACACCGACAACACACACACACACACACCGACAACACACACACACACACCGACAACACACACACACACACACCGACAACACACACACACACAACACACACACACACACACACACCGACAACACACACACACACACCGACAACACACACACACACACAACAACAACACACCGACAACACACACACACACACCGACAACACACACACACCGACAACACACACACACACACACCGACAACACACAGACACACACACACACACACCGACAACACACACACACACACACACCGATAACACACACACACCGACAACACACACACACACACACCGACAACATACACACACACCGACAACACACACACACACACACACACACACACCGACAACACACACACACACACACCGACAACACACACACACAGCGACAACACACACACACACAACACACACACACACACACACCGACAACACACACACACCGACAACACTCACACACACACACCGACAACACACACACACACACACCGACAACACACACACACACCGACAACAGACACACACACCGACAACACACACACACACACACCGACAACACACACACACACACCGACAACACACACACACACCGACAACACACACACACACCACAACACACACACACACACACCAACAACACACAAACACACACACACCGACAACACACACACACACAACACACACACACACACACCGACAACACACACACACACACACCAACAACACATCGACAACACACACACACACACCGACAACACACACACACCGACAACACACACACACACACACACACCGACAACACACAGACACACACACACACACACCGACAACACACACACACACACACACCGACAACACTCACACACACACACACCGACAACACACACACACACACACCGACAACACACACACACACCGACAACACACACACACCGACAACACACACACACACACCGACAACACACACACACACACACACCGACAACACACACACACACCGACAACACACACACACACAACACACACACACACCAACAACACACGCACACACACACACCGACAACACACACACACACAACACACACACACTACCACCGACAACACACACACACACATCGACAACACACACACACACACCGACAACACACACACACACAACACACACACACACACCGACAACACACACACACACACACCGACAACACACACACACACACCACCGACAACACACACACACACACCGACAACACACACACACCGACAACACACACACACACAACACACACACACACACACACCGACAACACACACACACCGACAACACTCACACACACACACACCGACAACACACACACACACACACCGACAACACACACACACACCGACAACACACACACACACACACCGACAACACACACACACACACACCGACAACACACACACATACACACACCGACAACACACACACACACCGACAACACACACACACACAACACACACACACACACCAACAACACACACACACACACACACACACACACCGACAACACACACACACACACACCGACAACACACACACACACCGACAACACACACACACACAACACACACACACACACACACCGACAACACACACACACACACACCGACAACACACACACACACACACCGACAACACACACACACACACACACTAACAACACACCGACAACACACACACACACACCGACAACACACACACACCGACAACACACACACACACACACCGACAACACACACACACACACCGACAACACAAACACACACACACACACCGACAACACACACACACACACACCGATAACACACACACACCGACAACACACACACACACACACCGACAACACACACACACACCGACAACACACACACACACACACACACACACACACACCGACAACACACACACACACACACACACACACACCGACAACACACACAAACACACCGACAACACACACACACACACACACACACCGACAACACACACACACACACACCGATAACACACACACACCGACAACACACACACACACACCGACAACACACACACACACACACCGACAACACACACACACACCGACAACACACACACACACACCGACAACACACACACACACACACCGACAACACACACACACACAACACACACACACACACACACACCGACAACACACACACACACACACCGACAACACACACACACACACACCAACAACACATCGACAACACACACACACACACCGACAACACACACACACCGACAACACACACACACACACACACACCGACAACACACAGACACACACACACACACACCGACAACACACACACACACACACACCGATAACACACACACACCGACAACACACACACACACACACCGACAACACACACACACACCGACAACACACACACACACACACACACCGACAACACACACACACACACACCGACAACACACACACACAGCGACAACACACACACACACAACACACACACACACACACACCGACAACACACACACACCGACAACACTCACACACATACACACCGACAACACACACACACACACACCGACAACACACACACACACACACCGACAACACACACACACACCGACAACACACACACACACACACCGACACACACACACACACACACACCGACAACACACACACACACCGACAACACACACACACACAACACACACACACACACACCAACAACACACACACACACACACACACACACTACCACCGACAACACACACACACACATCGACAACACACACACACACACCGACAACACACACACACACAACACACACACACACACACCGACAACACACACACACACACACCGACAACACACACACACACACACCGACAACACACACACACACACCGACAACACACACTCACACACACCGACAACACACACACACACAACACACACACACACACACACCGACAACACACACACACCGACAACACTCACACACACACACACCGACAACACACACACACACACACCGACAACACACACACACACCGACAACACACACACACACACACCGACAACACACACACACACACACCGACAACACACACACACACACACACCGACAACACACACACACACCGACAACACACACACACACAACACACACACACACACCAACAACACACACACACACACACACACACCGACAACACACACACACACACACACACCGACAACACACACACACACCGACAACACACACACACACAACACACACACACACACACACCGACAACACACACACACACACACCGACAACACACACACACACACACCGACAACACACACACACACACACTAACAACACACCGACAACACACACACACACACCGACAACACACACACACACACCGACAACACACACACACACACACACCGACAACACACACACACACACACCGATAACACACACACACCGACAACACACACACACACACACCGACAACACACACACACACCGACAACACACACACACACACACACACACACCGACAACACACACACACACACACCGACAACACACACACACACCGACAACACACACACACACAACACACACACACACACACACCGACAACACACATACACCGACAACACTCACACACACACACACCGACAACACACACACACACACACACCGACAACACACACACACACCGACAACACACACACACACACCGACAACACACACACACACACACCGACAACACACACACACACACAGACAGACAACACACACACACACACACTGACAACACACACACACACAACACACACACACACACACCAACAACACACACACACACACACACACCGACAACACACACACACACAACACACACACACACACACCGACAACACACACACACACACATCGACAACACACACACACACACACCGACAACACACACACACACAACACACACACACACACCGACAACACACACACACACACACACCGACAACACACACACACACACACCGACAACACACACACACACACCGACAACAAACACACACCGACAACACACACACACACACACACCGACAACACACACACACAACACACACACACACACACACCGACAACACACACACACACACACCGACAACACACACACACACACCGACAACACACACACACACACACCGACAACACACACACACACAACACACACACACACACACACACCGACAACACACACACACACACCGACAACACACACACACACACAACAACAACACACCGACAACACACACACACACACCGACAACACACACACACCGACAACACACACACACACACACCGACAACACACAGACACACACACACACACACCGACAACACACACACACACACACACCGATAACACACACACACCGACAACACACACACACACACACCGACAACATACACACACACCGACAACACACACACACACACACACACACACCGACAACACACACACACACACACCGACAACACACACACACAGCGACAACACACACACACACAACACACACACACACACACACCGACAACACACACACACCGACAACACTCACACACACACACACCGACAACACACACACACACACACCGACAACACACACACACACCGACAACAGACACACACACCGACAACACACACACACACACACCGACAACACACACACACACACACACCGACAACACACACACACACCGACAACACACACACACACACAACACACACACACACACACCAACAACACACAAACACACACACACCGACAACACACACACACACAACACACACACACACACACCGACAACACACACACACACATCGACAACACACACACACACACCGACAACACACACACACACAACACACACACACACACCGACAACACACACACACACACACCGACAACACACACACACACACACCGACAACACACACACACACACCGACAACACACACTCACACACACCGACAACACACACACACACAACACACACACACACACACACCGACAACACACACACACCGACAACACTAACACACACACACACCGACAACACACACACACACACACACCGACAACACACACACACACCGACAACACACACACACACCGACAACACACACACACACACACCGACAACACACACACACACACACACACCGACAACACACACACACACCGACAACACACACACACACAACACACACACACACACACCAACAACACACACACACACACACACCGACAACACACACACACACACACACACCGACAACACACACACACACCGACAACACACACACACACAACACCACACACACACACACACCGACAACACACACACACACACACACCGACAACACACACACACACACACACTAACAACACACCGACAACACACACACACACACCGACAACACACACACACCGACAACACACACACACACACACACCGACAACACACACACACACCGACAACACACACACACACACACACGACCGACAACACACACACACACCGATAACACACACACAACGACAACACACACACACACACACCGACAACACACACACACACCGACAACACACACACACACACACACACACACACACCGACAACACACAGACACACACACACACACACCGACAACACACACACAC
>NC_138319.1:85000-90000 GCF_965601325.2 Salmo salar | reverse complement strand
CACACACACACAGACAGACAACACACACACACACACACTGACAACACACACACACACACAACACACACACACACACACCAACAACACACACACACACACACCGACAACACACACACACACAACACACACACACACACACCGACAACACACACACACACACATCGACAACACACACACACACACCGACAACACACACACACACAACACACACACACACCGACAACACACACACACACACACACCGACAACACACACACACACACACCGACAACACACACACACACACCGACAACACACACACACCGACAACACACACACACACACACACCGACAACACACACACACAACACACACACACACACACCGACAACACGCACACACACACACCGACAACACACACACACACCGGCAACACACACACACACACACAAACCGACAACACACACACCGACAACACACACACACCGACAACACACACACACACCGACAACACACACACACACACACACCGACAACACACACACACACACACCGACAACACACACACACACACTGACAACACACACACATACACACCGACAACACACACACACACCGACAACACACACACACACACCGACAACACACACACACACACTGACAACACACACACATACACACCGACAACAAACACACACACCGACAACACACACACACACACCGACAACACACACACACACACACACCGACAACACACACACACACACACACACACACACCGACAACACACACACACACACACACCGACAACACACACACACACACCGAAAACACACACACACCGACAACACACATACACACACACACACCGACAACACACACACACACCGACAACACACACACACACACACACACACACCGACAACACACACACACACACACACACACACCGACAACACACACACACACACACACACTGACAACACACACACACACACCGACAACACACACACACACACACCGACAACACACACACACACACACACCGACACACACACACACCGACACACACACACAACACACACACACACACACACCGACAACTCACACACACACACCGACAACACACACACACACACACAAACCAACAACACACACACACACACACCGACAACACACACACACACACCGACAACACACACACACACCGACAACACACACACACACACACACACCGACAACTTTACACACACACACACCGACAACACATAAACACACACACACCGACAACACACACACACACACACTGACAACACACACACATACACACCGACAACACACACACACACACCGACAACACACACACACACACACACACACACACACACCGACACACACACACACCGACACACACACACACACACACCGACAACACACACACACACACACCGACAACACACACACACACACACACACACACCGACAACACACACACACACACACACACACTGACAACACACACACACACACACCGACAACACACACACACACACACACCGACACACACACACACCGACACACACATACAACACACACACACACACCGACAACACACACACACACACACCGACAACACATACACACACACCGACAACACACACACACACACACAAACCAACAACACACACACACACCGACAACACACACACACACACCGACAACACACACACACACACACTGACAACACACACACACACACACCGACAACACATAAACACACACACACCGACACACACACACACACACACACACTGACAACACACACACATACACACCGACAACACACACACACACACCGACAACACACACACACACACCGACAACACACACACACACACCGACAACACACACACACACACACCGACAACACACACACACACACACTGACAACACATAAACACACACACACCGACAACACACACACACACACACTGACAACACACACACATACACACCGACAACACACACACACACACACCGACAACACACACACACACACCGACAACACACACACACACACACACCGACAACACACACACACACACACACACACACACCGACAACACACACACACAAACACCGACAACACACACACACACACACCGACAACACACACACACCGACAACACACACACACCGACCACACACACACACACACACACACCGACAACAATCACACACACACACCGACAACACACACACACACACACCGACAACACACACACACACACCGACAACACACACACACACACACACACCGACAACACACACACACACACCGACAACACACACACACACACAACGACAACACACACACACACACCGGCAACACACACACACACACCGACAACACACACACACACACCGACAACACACACACACACCGACAACACACACACACACACCGACAACACACACACACACACACACACTGACAACACACACACACACACCGACAACACACACACACACACAACACACACACACACACCGACAACACACACACACACCGACAACACACAAACACACACCGACAACACACACACACACACACACCGACAACACACACACACACACCGACAACACACACACACACCGACAACACACACACAGACACCGACAACACACACACACACACACCGACAAAACACACACACACCGACAACATACACACACACACACCGACAACACACACACACACACACCGACAACACACACACACACACACCGACAACACACACACACACACACCGACAACACACACACACACAAAACACACACACACACACCAACAACACACACACACACACCGACAACACACACACACACAAGACACACACACACACACCGACAACACACACACACACACATCGACAACACACACACACACACCGACAACACACACACACACAACACACACACACACACCGACAACACACACACACACACACACACCGACAACACACACACACACACCGACAACACACACACACACACACCGACAACAAACACACACAACACACACACACACACCGACAACACACACACACACCGACAACACACACACACACACCGACAACACACACACACACACACAAACCGACAACACACACACACACACACCGACAACACACACACACACACCGACAACACACACACACACCGACAACACACACACACACACACACCGACAACACACACACACACACACCGACAAAACATAAACACACACACACTGACAACACACACACACACACACACTGACAACACACACACATACACACCGACAACACACACACACACCGACAACACACACACACACACCGACAACACACACACACACACACACTGACAACACACACACATACACACCGACAACACACACACACACCGACAACACACACACACACCGACAACACACACACACACACACCGACAACACACACACACACACACTGACAACAC
Organism: Salmo salar; assembly: GCF_965601325.2. NCBI lineage: Eukaryota > Metazoa > Chordata > Actinopteri > Salmoniformes > Salmonidae > Salmo > Salmo salar. The sequence goes on along the minus strand of NC_138319.1, from coordinate 86,496 downwards.
ATAAACACACACACACCGACAACACACACACACACACACTGACAACACACACACATACACACCGACAACACACACACACACACCGCCAACACACACACACACACCGACAACACACACACACACACCGACAACACACACACACACACACACACACACACACCGACAACACACACACACAAACACCGACAACACACACACACACACCAACAACACACACACACACACACTGACAACACACACACACACACACCGACAACACACACACACTCACCGACAACACACACACACACACCGACAACACACACACACACACACACACACCGACAACACACACACACACACCGACAACACACACACACACACCGACAACACACACACACACACACACACACCGACAACACACACACACACACACACACCGACAACACACACACACACAAGACACACACACACACACCGACAACACACACACACACACATCGACAACACACACACACACACCGACAACACACACACACACAACACACACACACACACCGACAACACACACACACACACACACACCGACAACACACACACACACACCGACAACACACACACACACACACCGACAACAAACACACACAACACACACACACACACCGACAACACACACACACACCGACAACACACACACACACACCGACAACACACACACACACACACAAACCGACAACACACACACACACACACCGACAACACACACACACACACCGACAACACACACACACACCGACAACACACACACACACACACACCGACAACACACACACACACACACCGACAAAACATAAACACACACACACTGACAACACACACACACACACACACTGACAACACACACACATACACACCGACAACACACACACACACCGACAACACACACACACACACCGACAACACACACACACACACACACTGACAACACACACACATACACACCGACAACACACACACACACCGACAACACACACACACACCGACAACACACACACACACACACCGACAACACACACACACACACACTGACAACACATAAACACACACACACCGACAACACACACACACACACACTGACAACACACACACATACACACCGACAACACACACACACACACCGCCAACACACACACACACACCGACAACACACACACACACACCGACAACACACACACACACACACACACACACACACCGACAACACACACACACAAACACCGACAACACACACACACACACCAACAACACACACACACACACACTGACAACACACACACACACACACCGACAACACACACACACTCACCGACAACACACACACACACACCGACAACACACACACACACACACACACACCGACAACACACACACACACACCGACAACACACACACACACACCGACAACACACACACACACACACACACACCGACAACACACACACACACACACCGATAAC
>NC_138319.1:70000-77500 GCF_965601325.2 Salmo salar | reverse complement strand
CAACACACACACACACAAAACACACACACACACACCAACAACACACACACACACACTGACAACACACACACACACAAGACACACACACACACACCGACAACACACACACACACACATCGACAACACACACACACACACCGACAACACACACACACACAACACACACACACACACCGACAACACACACACACACACACACACCGACAACACACACACACACACCGACAACACACACACACACACACCGACAACAAACACACACAACACACACACACACACCGACAACACACACACACACCGACAACACACACACACACACCGACAACACACACACACACACACAAACCGACAACACACACACACACACACCGACAACACACACACACACACCGACAACACACACACACACCGACAACACACACACACACACACACCGACAACACACACACACACACACCGACAAAACATAAACACACACACACTGACAACACACACACACACACACACTGACAACACACACACATACACACCGACAACACACACACACACCGACAACACACACACACACACCGACAACACACACACACACACACACTGACAACACACACACATACACACCGACAACACACACACACACCGACAACACACACACACACCGACAACACACACACACACCGACAACACACACACACACACACCGACAACACACACACACACACACTGACAACACATAAACACACACACACCGACAACACACACACACACACACTGACAACACACACACATACACACCGACAACACACACACACACACCGCCAACACACACACACACACCGACAACACACACACACACACCGACAACACACACACACACACACACACACACACACACACACACCGACAACACACACACACAAACACCGACAACACACACACACACACCAACAACACACACACACACACACTGACAACACACACACACACACACCGACAACACACACACACTCACCGACAACACACACACACACACCGACAACACACACACACACACACACACACCGACAACACACACACACACACCGACAACACACACACACACACCGACAACACACACACACACACACCGACAACAAACACACACAACACACACACACACACCGACAACACACACACACACCGACAACACACACACACACACCGACAACACACACACACACACACAAACCGACAACACACACACACACACACCGACAACACACACACACACACCGACAACACACACACACACCGACAACACACACACACACACACACCGACAACACACACACACACACACCGACAAAACATAAACACACACACACTGACAACACACACACACACACACACTGACAACACACACACATACACACCGACAACACACACACACACACACCGACAACACACACACACACACCGACAACACACACACACACACACACTGACAACACACACACATACACACCGACAACACACACACACACCGACAACACACACACACACACCGACAACACACACACACACCGACAACACACACACACACACACACCGACAACACACACACACACACCGACAACACACACACACACCGACAACACACACACACACACCGACAACACACACACACACACCGACAACACACACACACCGACAACACACACACACACACACACCGACAACACACACACACACACCGACAACACACACACACACACACACACCGACAACACACACACACACACACCGATAACACACACACACCGACAACACACACACACACACACCGACAACACACACACACACACCGACAACACACACACACACACACACACACACACACCGACAACACACACACACACACACCGACAACACACACACACACCGACAACACACACACACACAACACACACACACACACACACCGACAACACACACACACCGACAACACTCACACACACACACCGACAACACACACACACACACACCGACAACACACACACACACCGACAACACACACACACACACCGACAACACACACACACACACACCGACAACACACACACACACACAGACAGACAACACACACACACACACACTGACAACACACACACACACAACACACACACACACACACCAACAACACACACACACACACACACACCGACAACACACACACACACAACACACACACACACACACCGACAACACATACACACACACATCGACAACACACACACACACACCGACAACACACACACACACAACACACACACACACCGACAACACACACACACACACACACCGACAACACACACACACACACACACCGACAACACACACACACACACCGACAACACACACACACCGACAACACACACACACACACACACCGACAACACACACACACAACACACACACACACACACACCGACAACACACACACACACACACCGACAACACACACACACACCGACAACACACACACACACACACAAACCGACAACACACACACCGACAACACACACACACCGACAACACACACACACACCGACAACACACACACACACACACACCGACAACACACACACACACACACCGACAACACACACACACACACTGACAACACACACACATACACACCGACAACACACACACACACCGACAACACACACACACACACCGACAACACACACACACACACACACTGACAACACACACACATACACACCGACAACAAACACACACACCGACAACACACACACACACACCGACAACACACACACACACACACACCGACAACACACACACACACACACACACACACACCGACAACACACACACACACACACACCGACAACACACACACACACACCGAAAACACACACACACCGACAACACACACACACACACACACACCGACAACACACACACACACCGACAACACACACACACACACACACACACACCGACAACACACACACACACACACACACACACCGACAACACACACACACACACACACACTGACAACACACACACACACACCGACAACACACACACACACCGACAACACACACACACACACACACCGACACACACACACACCGACACACACACACAACACACACACACACACACACCGACAACTCACACACACACACCGACAACACACACACACACACACAAACCAACAACACACACACACACACACCGACAACACACACACACACACCGACAACACACACACACACCGACAACACACACACACACACACACCGACAACTTTACACACACACACACCGACAACACATAAACACACACACACCGACAACACACACACACACACACTGACAACACACACAGATACACACCGACAACACACACACACACACCGACAACACACACACACACACACACACACACACACACACACACACACACCGACAACACACACACACACACACCTACAACACACACACACACACACACCGACAACACACACACACACACACACACACACCGACAACACACACACACACACACACACACTGACAACACACACACACACCGACAACACACACACACACACACACCGACACACACACACACCGACACACACATACAACACACACACACACACCGACAACACACACACACACACACCGACAACACACACACACACACCGACAACACACATACACACACACAAACCAACAACACACACACACACAGACAACACACACACACACACCGACAACACACACACACACACACACTGACAACACACACACACACACACCGACAACACATAAACACACACACACCGACAACACACACACACACACACACTGACAACACACACACATACACACCGACAACACACACACACACACCGACAACACACACACACACACCGACAACACACACACACACACCGACAACACACACACACACACACCGACAACACACACACACACACACTGACAACACATAAACACACACACACCGACAACACACACACACACACACTGACAACACACACACATACACACCGACAACACACACACACACACCGACAACACACACACACACACCGACAACACACACACACACACACACCGACAACACACACACACACACACACACACACACCGACAACACACACACACAAACACCGACAACACACACACACACACACCGACAACACACACACACCGACAACACACACACACCGACAACACACACACACACACACACACCGACAACAATCACACACACACACCGACAACACACACACACACACACCGACAACACACACACACACACCGACAACACACACACACACACACACACACCGACAACACACACACACACACCGACAACACACACACACACACAACGACAACACACACACACCGGCAACACACACACACACACCGACAACACACACACACACACACCGACAACACACACACACACACACCGACAACACACACACACACACACACCGACAACACACACACACACACACACTGACAACACACACACACACACCGACAACACACACACACACACAACACACACACACACACCGACAACACACACACACACCGACAACACACAAACACACACCGACAACACACACACACACACACACCGACAACACACACACACACACCGACAACACACACACACACCGACAACACACACACAGACACCGACAACACACACACACACACACCGACAAAACACACACACACCGACAACATACACACACACACACCGACAACACACACACACACACACCGACAACACACACACACACACACCGACAACACACACACACACACACCGACAACACACACACACACAAAACACACACACACACACCAACAACACACACACACCGACAACACACACACACACAAGACACACACACACACACCGACAACACACACACACACACATCGACAACACACACACACACACCGACAACACACACACACACAACACACACACACACACCGACAACACACACACACACACACACACCGACAACACACACACACACACCGACAACACACACACACACACACCGACAACAAACACACACAACACACACACACACACCGACAACACACACACACACCGACAACACACACACACACACCGACAACACACACACACAAACCGACAACACACACACACACACACCGACAACACACACACACACACCGACAACACACACACACACCGACAACACACACACACACACACACCGACAACACACACACACACACACCGACAAAACATAAACACACACACACTGACAACACACACACACACACACACTGACAACACACACACATACACACCGACAACACACACACACACCGACAACACACACACACACACCGACAACACACACACACACACACACACATACACACCGACAACACACACACACACCGACAACACACACACACACCGACAACACACACACACACCGACAACACACACACACACACACCGACAACACACACACACACACACTGACAACACATAAACACACACACACCGACAACACACACACACACACACTGACAACACACACACATACACACCGACAACACACACACACACACCGCCAACACACACACACACACCGACAACACACACACACACACCGACAACACACACACACACACACACACACACACACACACACACACCGACAACACACACACACAAACACCGACAACACACACACACACACCAACAACACACACACACACACACTGACAACACACACACACACACACCGACAACACACACACACTCACCGACAACACACACACACACACCGACAACACACACACACACACACACACACCGACAACACACACACACACACCGACAACACACACACACACACCGACAACACACACACACACACACCGACAACAAACACACACAACACACACACACACACCGACAACACACACACACACCGACAACACACACACACACACCGACAACACACACACACACACACAAACCGACAACACACACACACACACACCGACAACACACACACACACACCGACAACACACACACACACCGACAACACACACACACACACACACCGACAACACACACACACACACACCGACAAAACATAAACACACACACACTGACAACACACACACACACACACACTGACAACACACACACATACACACCGACAACACACACACACACACACCGACAACACACACACACACACCGACAACACACACACACACACACACTGACAACACACACACATACACACCGACAACACACACACACACCGACAACACACACACACACACCGACAACACACACACACACCGACAACACACACACACACAGACCGACAACACACACACACACACACTGACAACACATAAACACACACACACCGACAACACACACACACACACACTGACAACACACACACATACACACCGACAACACACACACACACACCGCCAACACACACACACACACCGACAACACACACACACACACCGACAACACACACACAGACACACACACACACACCGACAACACACACACACAAACACCGACAACACACACACACACACCAACAACACACACACACACACCGACAACACACACACACACACACCGACAACACACACACACACACCGACAACACACACACACACACCGACAACACACACACACACTGACAACACACACACACACACCGACAACACACACACACACACACCGACAACACACACACACCGGCAACACACACAAACACACACAACGACAACACACACACACACACCGACAACACACACACACACACCGACAACACACACACACACACACTGACAACACACACACACACACACCGACAACACACACACACACACAACACACACACACACACCGACAACACACACACACACACACACACCGACAACACACAAACACACACCGACAACACACACACACACACCGACAACACACACACACACACACACCGACAACACACACACACACCGACAACACACACACAGACACCGACAACACACACACACACACACCGACAACACACACACACACCGACAACACACACACACACCGACAACACACACACACACAACACACACACACACCGACAACACACACACACACCGACAACACACACACACACACCGACAACACACACACACACACACACACACACACACCGACAACACACACACACAAACACCGACAACACACACACACACACCAACAACACACACACACACACCGACAACACACACACACACACACCGACAACACACACACACACACCGACAACACACACACACACACCGACAACACACACACACACACACACACACCGACAACACACACACACACACCGACAACACACA
>NC_138319.1:60000-65000 GCF_965601325.2 Salmo salar | reverse complement strand
ACACACCGGCAACACACACACACACACACACCGACAACACACACACACACAGCAACAACACACACACACACACCGACAACACACACACACACACACTGACAACACACACACACACACACCGACAACACACACACACACACAACACACACACACACACACCGACAACACACACACACACACACACCGACAACACACACACACACACACCGACAACACACACACACACCGACAACACACACACACACACACCGACAACACACACACACACACCGACAACACACACACACACACACACACACACACACACACACACCGACAACACACACACACAAACACCGACAACACACACACACACACCAACAACACACACACACACACACTGACAACACACACACACACACACCGACAACACACACACACTCACCGACAACACACACACACACACCGACAACACACACACACACACACACACACCGACAACACACACACACACACCGACAACACACACACACACACCGACAACACACACACACACACACCGACAACAAACACACACAACACACACACACACACCGACAACACACACACACACTGACAACATACACACACACACCGACAACACACACACACACACACAAACCGACAACACACACACACACACACCGACAACACACACACACACACCGACAACACACACACACACCGACAACACACACACACACACACACCGACAACACACACACACACACACCGACAAAACATAAACACACACACACTGACAACACACACACACACACACACTGACAACACACACACATACACACCGACAACACACACACACACACACCGACAACACACACACACACACTGACAACACACACACATACACACCGACAACACACACACACACCGACAACACACACACACACACCGACAACACACACACACACCGACAACACACACACACACAGACCGACAACACACACACACACACACTGACAACACATAAACACACACACACCGACAACACACACACACACACACTGACAACACACACACATACACACCAACAACACACACACACACACCGCCAACACACACACACACACCGACAACACACACACACACACCGACAACACACACACAGACACACACACACACACCGACAACACACACACACAAACACCGACAACACACACACACACACCAACAACACACACACACACACACCGACAACACACACACACACACACCGACAACACACACACACACACCGACAACACACACACACACACCGACAACACACACACACACACACACCGACAACACACACACACACAACACACACACACACACACCAACAACACACACACACACACCGACAACACACACACACACAACACACACACACACACACCGACAACACACACACAAAAACAACGACAACACATACAAACACACCGACAACACACACACACACAACACACACACACACACCGACAACACACACACACACACACCGACAACACACACACACACACACCGACAACACACACACACCGACAACACACACACACCGACAACACACACACACAACACACACACTCACACCGACAACACACACACACACCGACAACACACACACACACACCGACAACACACACACACACAGACCGACAACACACACACAAACCGACAACACACACACACACACACACCGACAACACACACACACACCGACAACACACACACAAACACACACCGACAACACACACACAAACACACCGAAAACACACACACACACACCGACAACACACACACACACACACACTGACAACACACACACATACACACCGACAACACACACACACACACCGACAACACACACACACACACCGACAACACACACACACACACCGACAACACAAACACACACACACACCGACAACACACACACACACACACCGACAACACACACACACACACCGACAACACACACACACACACCGACAACACACACACACACACACCGACAACACACACACACCGGCAACACACACACACACACACACACCGACAACACACACACACACACCGACAACACACACACACACACCGACAACACACACACACACACACTGACAACACACACACACACACACCGACAACACACACACACACACAACACACACACACACACACCGACAACACACACACACACACACACCGACAACACACAAACACACACCGACAACACACACACACCGACAACACACACACACACACACTGACAACACATAAACACACACACACCGACAACACACACACACACACACTGACAACACACACACATACACACCGACAACACACACACACACACCGCCAACACACACACACACACCGACAACACACACACACACACCGACAACACACACACACACACACACACACACACACACACACCGACAACACACACACACAAACACCGACAACACACACACACACACCAACAACACACACACACAAACACCGACAACACACACACACACACACACACACACACACACACACCGACAACACACACACACACACACCGACAACACACACACACACAGCGACAACACACACACACACACCGACAACACACACACACACACACTCACCGACAACACACACACACACACCGACAACACACACGCACACACACCGACAACACACACACACCGGCAACACACACACACACACACACCGACAACACACACACACACAGCAACAACACACACACACACACCGACAACACACACACACACACACTGACAACACACACACACACACACCGACAACACACACACACACACAACACACACACACACACACCGACAACACACACACACACACACACCGACAACACACACACACACACACCGACAACACACACACACACCGACAACACACACACACACACACCGACAACACACACACACACACCGACAACACACACACACACACACACACACACACACACACACACCGACAACACACACACACAAACACCGACAACACACACACACACACCAACAACACACACACACACACACTGACAACACACACACACACACACCGACAACACACACACACTCACCGACAACACACACACACACACCGACAACACACACACACACACACACACACCGACAACACACACACACACACCGACAACACACACACACACACCGACAACACACACACACACACACCGACAACAAACACACACAACACACACACACACACCGACAACACACACACACACTGACAACATACACACACACACCGACAACACACACACACACACACAAACCGACAACACACACACACACACACCGACAACACACACACACACACCGACAACACACACACACACCGACAACACACACACACACACACACCGACAACACACACACACACACACCGACAAAACATAAACACACACACACTGACAACACACACACACACACACACTGACAACACACACACATACACACCGACAACACACACACACACACACCGACAACACACACACACACACTGACAACACACACACATACACACCGACAACACACACACACACCGACAACACACACACACACACCGACAACACACACACACACCGACAACACACACACACACAGACCGACAACACACACACACACACACTGACAACACATAAACACACACACACCGACAACACACACACACACACACTGACAACACACACACATACACACCGACAACACACACACACACACCGCCAACACACACACACACACCGACAACACACACACACACACCGACAACACACACACAGACACACACACACACACCGACAACACACACACACAAACACCGACAACACACACACACACACCAACAACACACACACACACACACCGACAACACACACACACACACACCGACAACACACACACACACACCGACAACACACACACACACACCGACAACACACACACACACACACACACACTGACAACACACACACACACACCGACAACACACACACACACACACCGACAACACACACACACCGGCAACACACACAAACACACACAACGACAACACACACACACACACCGACAACACACACACACACACCGACAACACACACACACACACACTGACAACACACACACACACACACCGACAACACACACACACACACAACACACACACACACACCGACAACACACACACACACACACACACCGACAACACACACACACACACACCGACAACACACACACACACCGACAACACACACACACACACACACCGACAACACACACACACACCGACAACACACACACACACACCGACAACACACACACACACAACACACACACACACCGACAACACACACACACACCGACAACACACACACACACACCGATAACACACACACACACACCGACAACACACACACACCGACAACACACACACACACACCGACAACACACACACACACACACACACACACACACCGACAACACACACACACAAACACCGACAACACACACACACACACCAACAACACACACACACACACCGACAACACACACACACACACACCGACAACACACACACACACACCGACAACACACACACACACACCGACAACACACACACACACACACACACACCGACAACACACACACACACACCGACAACACACACACACACACACCGACAACACACACACACCGGCAACACACACAAACACATACACCGACAACACACACACACACACCGACAACACACACACAGACACCGACAACACACACACACACACACCGACAACACACACACACACATCGACAACACACACACACACACCGACAACACACACACACACAACACACACACACACCGACAACACACACACACACCGACAACACACACACACACACCGACAACACACACACACA
>NC_138319.1:47500-57500 GCF_965601325.2 Salmo salar | reverse complement strand
CCGACAACACACACACACACACCGACAACACACACACACACACCGACAACACACACACACACACACTGACAACACACACACACACACACCGACAACACACACACACACACAACACACACACACACACACCGACAACACACACACACACACACACCGACAACACACAAACACACACCGACAACACACACACACCGACAACACACACACACACACACTGACAACACATAAACACACACACACCGACAACACACACACACACACACTGACAACACACACACATACACACCGACAACACACACACACACACCGCCAACACACACACACACACCGACAACACACACACACACACCGACAACACACACACACACACACACACACACCACACACACCGACAACACACACACACAAACACCGACAACACACACACACACACCAACAACACACACACACAAACACCGACAACACACACACACACACACACACACACACACACGACAACACACACACACACACACCGACAACACACACACACACAGCGACAACACACACACACACACCGACAACACACACACACACACACTCACCGACAACACACACACACACACCGACAACACACACGCACACACACCGACAACACACACACACCGGCAACACACACACACACACACACCGACAACACACACACACACAGCAACAACACACACACACACACCGACAACACACACACACACACACTGACAACACACACACACACACACCGACAACACACACACACACACAACACACACACACACACACCGACAACACACACACACACACACACCGACAACACACAAACACACACCGACAACACACACACACACACCGACAACACACACACACACACACCGACAACACACACACACACCGACAACACACACACAGACACCGACAACACACACACACACACACACCGACAACACACACACACACCGACAACACACACACACACACACACCGACAACACACACACACACACACCGACAACACACACACACACCGACAACACACACACACACACACCGACAACACACACACACACAACACACACACACACACACCAACAACACACACACACACACCGACAACACACACACACACATCGACAACACACACACACACACCGACAACACACACACACACAACACACACACACACCGACAACACACACACACACACACCGACAACACACACACACACACCGACAACACACACACACACACCGACAACACACACACACCGACAACACACACACACACACACCGACAACACACACACACAACACACACACACACACACCGACAACACACACACACACCGACAACACACACACACACACCGACAACACACACACACACACACAAACATACAACATACACACACACACACCGAAAACACACACACACACACCGACAACACACACACACCGACAACACACACACACACACACCGACAACACACACACACACACCCCGACAACACATAAACACACACACTGACAACACACACACACACACACACACACACTGACAACACACACACATACACACCGACAACACACACACACACACACACACCGACAACACACACACACACACACTGACAACACACACACATACACACCGACAACACACACACACACACCGACAACACACACACACACACCGACAACACACACTCACACACACCGACAACACACACACACACACACACACACACCGACAACACACACACACACACCGACAACACACACACACACACCGACAACACACACACACACACACCGACAACACACACACACCGACACACACACACAACACACACACACACACCGACAACACACACACCGACAACACACACACACACACAGACAACACACACACACACACACACAAACCGACAACACACACACACACACACCGACAATACACACACACACACCGACAACACACACACACACCGACAACACACACACACACACACAACAACAACACACACACACACACTGACAACACATAAACACACACACACCGACAACACACACACACACACTGACAACACACACACATACACACCGACAACACACACACACACACCGACAACACACACACACACACACCGACAACACACACACACACACACCGACAACACAAACACACACACACACCGACAACACACACACACACACACCGACAACACCCACACACACACCGACAACACACACACACACACCGACAACACACACACACACACCGACAACACACACACACACACACCGACAACACACACACACACCGACAACACACACACACACACACCGACAACACACACACACACAACACACACACACACACACCAACAACACACACACACACACCGACAACACACACACACACATCGACAACACACACACACACACCGACAACACACACACACACAACACACACACACACCGACAACACACACACACACACACCGACAACACACACACACACACCGACAACACACACACACACACACACACACACACACCGACAACACACACACACACACACCGACAACACACACACACACACCGACAACACACACACACACACACCGACAACACACACACACACCGACAACACACACACACACACCGACAACACACACACACACAACACACACACACACACACCACACACACACACACACACACACCGACAACACACACACACACATCGACAACACACACACACACACCGACAACACACACACACACAACACACACACACACCGACAACACACACACACACACACCGACAACACACACACACACACCGACAACACACACACACACACCGACAACACACACACACCGACAACACACACACACACACCGACAACACACACACACAACACACACACACACACCGACAACACACACACACACCGACAACACACACACACACACCGACAACACACACACACACACACAAACATACAACATACACACACACACACCGAAAACACACACACACACACCGACAACACACACACACCGACAACACACACACACACACACCGACAACACACACACACACACCCCGACAACACATAAACACACACACTGACAACACACACACACACACACACACACACTGACAACACACACACATACACACCGACAACACACACACACACACACACACCGACAACACACACACACACACACTGACAACACACACACATACACACCGACAACACACACACACTCACCGACAACACACACACACACACCGACAACACACACTCACACACACCGACAACACACACACACACACACTGACAACACACACACACACACACCGACAACACACACACACACACAACACACACACACACACACCGACAACACACACACACACACACACCGACAACACACAAACACACACCGACAACACACACACACCGACAACACACACACACACACACTGACAACACATAAACACACACACACCGACAACACACACACACACACACTGACAACACACACACATACACACCGACAACACACACACACACACCGCCAACACACACACACACACCGACAACACACACACACACACCGACAACACACACACACACACACACACACACACACACCGACAACACACACACACAAACACCGACAACACACACACACCAACAACACACACACACACACACCGACAACACACACACACACACACACACACACACACCGACAACACACACACACACACCGACAACACACACACACACAGCGACAACACACACACACACACCGACAACACACACACACACACACTCACCGACAACACACACACACACACCGACAACACACACGCACACACACCGACAACACACACACACCGGCAACACACACACACACACACACCGACAACACACACACACACAGCAACAACACACACACACACACCGACAACACACACACACACACACTGACAACACACACACACACACACCGACAACACACACACACACACAACACACACACACACACACCGACAACACACACACACACACACACCGACAACACACAAACACACACCGACAACACACACACACACACCGACAACACACACACACACACACCGACAACACACACACACACCGACAACACACACACAGACACCGACAACACACACACACACACACACCGACAACACACACACACACACCGACAACACACACACACACACACACCGACAACACACACACACACACACCGACAACACACACACACACCGACAACACACACACACACACACACCGACAACACACACACACACAACACACACACACACACACCAACAACACACACACACACACCGACAACACACACACACACATCGACAACACACACACACACACCGACAACACACACACACACAACACACACACACACCGACAACACACACACACACACACCGACAACACACACACACACACCGACAACACACACACACACACCGACAACACACACACACCGACAACACACACACACACACACCGACAACACACACACACAACACACACACACACACACCGACAACACACACACACACCGACAACACACACACACACACCGACAACACACACACACACACACAAACATACAACATACACACACACACACCGAAAACACACACACACACACCGACAACACACACACACCGACAACACACACACACACACACCGACAACACACACACACACACCCCGACAACACATAAACACACACACTGACAACACACACACACACACACACACACACTGACAACACACACACATACACACCGACAACACACACACACACACACACACCGACAACACACACACACACACACTGACAACACACACACATACACACCGACAACACACACACACACACCGACAACACACACACACACACCGACAACACACACTCACACACACCGACAACACACACACACACACACACACACACCGACAACACACACACACACACCGACAACACACACACACACACCGACAACACACACACACACACACCGACAACACACACACACCGACACACACACACAACACACACACACACACCGACAACACACACACACACACACACCGACAACACACACACACACACACCGACAACACAAACACACACACACACCGACAACACACACACACACACACCGACAACACACACACACACACACCGACAACACACACACACACACCGACAACACACACACACACACACCGACAACACACACACACACACACCGACACACACACACACACACCGACAACACACACACACACACACCGACAACACACACACACACACCGACAACACACACACACAACACACACACACACACACCGACAACACACACACACACCGACAACACACACACACACACCGACAACACACACACACACACACAAACATACAACATACACACACACACACCGAAAACACACACACACACACCGACAACACACACACACCGACAACACACACACACACACACCGACAACACACACACACACACCCCGACAACACATAAACACACACACTGACAACACACACACACACACACACACACACTGACAACACACACACATACACACCGACAACACACACACACACACACACACCGACAACACACACACACACACACTGACAACACACACACATACACACCGACAACACACACACACTCACCGACAACACACACACACACACCGACAACACACACTCACACACACCGACAACACACACACACACACACTGACAACACACACACACACACACCGACAACACACACACACACACAACACACACACACACACACCGACAACACACACACACACACACACCGACAACACACAAACACACACCGACAACACACACACACCGACAACACACACACACACACACTGACAACACATAAACACACACACACCGACAACACACACACACACACACTGACAACACACACACATACACACCGACAACACACACACACACACCGCCAACACACACACACACACCGACAACACACACACACACACCGACAACACACACACACACACACACACACACACACACCGACAACACACACACACAAACACCGACAACACACACACACCAACAACACACACACACACACACCGACAACACACACACACACACACACACACACACACGACAACACACACACACACACACCGACAACACACACACACACAGCGACAACACACACACACACACCGACAACACACACACACACACACTCACCGACAACACACACACACACACCGACAACACACACGCACACACACCGACAACACACACACACCGGCAACACACACACACACACACACCGACAACACACACACACACAGCAACAACACACACACACACACCGACAACACACACACACACACACTGACAACACACACACACACACACCGACAACACACACACACACACAACACACACACACACACACCGACAACACACACACACACACACACCGACAACACACAAACACACACCGACAACACACACACACACACCGACAACACACACACACACACCCGACAACACACACACACACCGACAACACACACACAGACACCGACAACACACACACACACACACACCGACAACACACACACACACACCGACAACACACACACACACACACACCGACAACACACACACACACACACCGACAACACACACACACACCGACAACACACACACACACACACACCGACAACACACACACACACAACACACACACACACACACCAACAACACACACACACACACCGACAACACACACACACACATCGACAACACACACACACACACCGACAACACACACACACACAACACACACACACACCGACAACACACACACACACACACCGACAACACACACACACACACCGACAACACACACACACACACCGACAACACACACACACCGACAACACACACACACACACACCGACAACACACACACACAACACACACACACACACACCGACAACACACACACACACCGACAACACACACACACACACCGACAACACACACACACACACACAAACATACAACATACACACACACACACCGAAAACACACACACACACACCGACAACACACACACACCGACAACACACACACACACACACCGACAACACACACACACACACCCCGACAACACATAAACACACACACTGACAACACACACACACACACACACACACACTGACAACACACACACATACACACCGACAACACACACACACACACACACACCGACAACACACACACACACACACTGACAACACACACACATACACACCGACAACACACACACACACACCGACAACACACACACACACACCGACAACACACACTCACACACACCGACAACACACACACACACACACACACACACCGACAACACACACACACCGACAACACACACACACACACACCGACAACACACACACACCGACACACACACACAACACACACACACACACCGACAACACACACACACACACACCGACAACACACACACACACACAGACAACACACACACACACACACACAAACCGACAACACACACACACACACACCGACAATACACACACACACACCGACAACACACACACACACCGACAACACACACACACACACACAACAACAACACACACACACACACTGACAACACATAAACACACACACACCGACAACACACACACAGACACTGACAACACACACACATACACACCGACAACACACACACACACACCGACAACACACACACACACACCGACAACACACACACACACACACCGACAACACAAACACACACACACACCGACAACACACACACACACACACCGACAACACCCACACACACACCGACAACACACACACACACACCGACAACACACACACACACACACCGACAACACACACACACACACACCGACAACACACACACACACCGACAACACACACACACACACACCGACAACACACACACACACAACACACACACACACACACCAACAACACACACACACACACCGACAACACACACACACACATCGACAACACACACACACACACCGACAACACACACACACACAACACACACACACACCGACAACACACACACACACACACCGACAACACACACACACACACCGACAACACACACACACACACCGACAACACACACACACCGACAACACACACACACACACACCGACAACACACACACACAACACACACACACACACCGACAACACACACACACACCGACAACACACACACACACACCGACAACACACACACACACACACAAACATACAACATACACACACACACACACCGAAAACACACACACACACACCGACAACACACACACACCGACAACACACACACACACACACCGACAACACACACACACACACCCCGACAACACATAAACACACACACTGACAACACACACACACACACACACACACACTGACAACACACACACATACACACCGACAACACACACACACACACACACACCGACAACACACACACACACACACTGACAACACACACACATACACACCGACAACACACACACACTCACCGACAACACACACACACACACCGACAACACACACTCACACACACCGACAACACACACACACACACACACACACACCGACAACACACACACACACACCGACAACACACACACACACACCGACAACACACACACACACACACCGACAACACACACACACCGACACACACACACAACACACACACACACACCGACAACACACACACACACACACCGACAACACACACACACACACAGACAACACACACACACACACAAACCGACAACACACACACACACACACCGACAATACACACACACACACCGACAACACACACACACACCGACAACACACACACACACACACAACAACAACACACACACACACACTGACAACACATAAACACACACACACCAACAACACACACACACACACACTGACAACACACACACATACACACCGACAACACACACACACACACCGACAACACACACACACACACCGACAACACACACACACACACACCGACAACACAAACACACACACACACCGACAACACACACACACACACACCGACAACACACACACACACACCGACAACACACACACACACACCGACAACACACACACACACACACCGACAACACACACACACCGGCAACACACACACACACACACACCGACAACACACACACACACACCGACAACACACACACACACACCGACAACACACACACACACACACTGACAACACACACACACACACACCGACAACACACACACACACACAACACACACACACACACACCGACAACACACACACACACACACACCGACAACACACAAACACACACCGACAACACACACACACACACCGACAACACACACACACACACACTGACAACACATAAACACACACACACCGACAACACACACACACACACACTGACAACACACACACATACACACCGACAACACACACACACACACCGCCAACACACACACACACACCGACAACACACACACACACACCGACAACACACACACACACACACACACACACACACACACACCGACAACACACACACACAAACACCGACAACACACACACACACACCAACAACACACACACACACACACCGACAACACACACACACACACACACACACACACACCGACAACACACACACACACACACCGACAACACACACACACACACCGACAACACACACACACACACCGACAACACACACACACACACACACACACCGAC
>NC_138319.1:37500-45000 GCF_965601325.2 Salmo salar | reverse complement strand
ACACACACACACACACCGACAACACACACACACACACCGACAACACACACACACACACCGACAACACACACACACACACACCGACAACACACACACACCGGCAACACACACACACACACACACACCGACAACACACACACACACACCGACAACACACACACACACACCGACAACACACACACACACACACTGACACACACACACACACACACCGACAACACACACACACACACCGACAACACACACACACCGACAACACACACACACACACACCGACAACACACACACACAACACACACACACACACCGACAACACACACACACACCGACAACACACACACACACACCGACAACACACACACACACACACAAACATACAACATACACACACACACACCGAAAACACACACACACACACCGACAACACACACACACCGACAACACACACACACACACACCGACAACACACACACACACACCCCGACAACACATAAACACACACACTGACAACACACACACACACACACACACACACTGACAACACACACACATACACACCGACAACACACACACACACACACACACCGACCACACACACACACACACACTGACAACACACACACATACACACCGACAACACACACACACACACCGACAACACACACACACACACCGACAACACACACTCACACACACCGACAACACACACACACACACACACACACACCGACAACACACACACACACACCGACAACACACACACACACACCGACAACACACACACACACACACCGACAACACACACACACCGACACAAACACACAACACACACACACACACCGACAACACACACACACACACACCGACAACACACACACACACGACAACACACACACACACACACACAAACCGACAACACACACACACACACACCGACAATACACACACACACACCGACAACACACACACACACCGACAACACACACACACACACACAACAACAACACACACACACACACTGACAACACATAAACACACACACACCGACAACACACACACACACACACTGACAACACACACACATACACACCGACAACACACACACACACACCGACAACACACACACACACACGACAACACACACACACACACCGACAACACACACACACACACACACACCGACAACACACACACACACACACCGACAACACACACACACCGACAACACACACACACACACCGACAACACACACACACACACACCACAACACACACACACCGACAACACACACACACACCGACAACACACACACACACACACACCGACAACACACACACACACACCGACAACACACACACACACACACACTGACAACACACACACACACACCGACAACACACACACACACACACCGACAACACACACACACACACACCAGCAACACACACACACACACACACCGACAACACACACACACACACACACACACCGACAACACACACACACACACACACCGACAACACACACACACACACCGACAACACACACACACACACACTGACAACACACACACACACACACCGACAACACACACACACACACACAACACACACACACACACACCGACAACACACACACACACACACCGACAACACACACACACACACCGACAACACACACACACACACACACCGACAACACACACACACACACCGACAACACACACACACCGACAACACACACACACACACCGACAACACACACACACACACACACCGACAACACACACACACACCGACAACACACACACTCACACACACCGACAACACACACACACCGACAACACACACACACACACACCGACAACACACACACACACACACACCGACAACACACACACACACACACACACACACACACACACCGACAACACACACACACACACCGACAACACACACACACACACACACACACACACACACACCGACAACACACACACAAACACAACGACAACACATACAACACACACCGACAACACACACACCGACAACACACACACACACACCGACAACACACACACACACACACCGACAACACACACACACACACACCGACAACACACACACACCGACAACACACACACACCGACACACACACACACACAACACACACACACACACACCGACAACACACACACACACACCGACAACACACACACACACACCGACAACACACACACACACAGACCGACAACACACACACACACACACCGACAACACACACACACACACACACCGACAACACACACACACACCGACAACACACACACAAACACACACCGACAACACACACACACACACACCGAAACACACACACACACACCGACAACACACACACACACACACACTGACAACACACACACATACACACCGACAACACACACACACACACCGACAACACACACACACACACCGACAACACACACACACACACACACCGACAACACACACACACACACACCGACAACACACACACACACACCGACAACACACACACACACACACACACACACACACACACACACACACACACACACACAACACACACACACACACACCGACAACACACACACACACACACACTGACAACACACACACACACACACCGACAACACACACACACACACACACTGACAACACAAACACACACACACACCGACAACACACACACACACACACCGACAACACACACACACACACACACACACACACGACAACACACACACACCGACACACACACACACACACACACACCGACAACACACACACACACACACCGACAACACACAGACACACACACACACACACACACCGACAACACACACACACACACCCCGACAACACACAAACACACACACCGACAACACACACACACACACACACACACACACCGACAACACACACACACACACCGACACACACACACACACACACACACCGACAACACACACACACACACACTGACAACACACACACACACACACCGACAACACACACACACACACCGACAACACACACACACACACCGACAACACACACACACACACACCGACAACACACACACACACACACACACACACCGACAACACACACACACACACCGACAACACACACACACACACCGACAACACACACACACACACACCGACAACACACACACACCGACACACACACACAACACACACACACACACCGACAACACACACACACACACACCGACAACACACACACACACACCGACAACACACACACACACACACACAAACCGACAACACACACACACACACCGACAACACACACACACACACCGACAACACACACACACACCGACAACACACACACACACACACAACAACAACACACACACACACACCGACAACACACACACACACACACACCGACAACACACACACACACACACTGACAACACACACACACACACACCGACAACACACACACACACACCGACAACACACACACACACACCGACAACACACACACACACACACCGACAACACAAACACACACACACACCGACAACACACACACACACACACCGACAACACACACACACACACCGACAACACACACACACACACCGACAACACACACACACACACACCGACAACACACACACACCGGCAACACAACACACACACACACACCGACAACACACACACACACACCGACAACACACACACACACACCGACAACACACACACACACACACTGACAACACACACACACACACACCGACAACACACACACACACACCGACAACACACACACACCGACAACACACACACACACACACCGACAACACACACACACAACACACACACACACACCGACAACACACACACACACCGACAACACACACACACACACCGACAACACACACACACACACACAAACATACAACATACACACACACACACCGACAACACACACACACACACCGACAACACACACACACCGACAACACACACACACACACACCGACAACACACACACACACACCCCGACAACACATAAACACACACACTGACAACACACACACACACACACACACACACACTGACAACACACACACATACACACCGACAACACACACACACACACACACACCGACAACACACACACACACACACTGACAACACACACACATACACACCGACAACACACACACACACACCGACAACACACACACACACACCGACAACACACACTCACACACACCGACAACACACACACACACACACACACCGACAACACACACACACACACCGACAACACACACACACACACCGACAACACACACACACACACACCGACAACACACACACACACACACACACAACACACACACACACACCGACAACACACACACACACACACCGACAACACACACACACACGACAACACACACACACACACACACAAACCGACAACACACACACACACACACCGACAACACACACACACACACCGACAACACACACACACACCGACAACACACACACACACACACAACAACACACACACACACACACGACAACACATACACACACACACACCGACAACACACACACACACACACTGACAACACACACACACACACACCGACAACACACACACACACACCGACAACACACACACACACACCGACAACACACACACACACACACGACAACACACACACACACACACACACCGACAACACACACACACACACACCGACACACACACACACACCGACAACACACACACACACACCGACAACACACACACACACACCGACACACACACACACACACACACCGACAACACACACACACACACCGACAACACACACACACACACACCGACAACACACACACACACACCGACAACACACACACACACACCGACAACACACACACACACACACCGACAACACACACACACACACACCGACAACACACACACACACACCGACAACACACACACACACACACCGACAACACACACACACACACACACACACACACACACACACACCGACAACACACACACACACACACCGACAACACACACACACACACCGACAACACACACACACACACCGACAACACACACACACACACACAACAACAACACACACACACACACACGACAACACACACACACACACACCGACAACACACACACACACACACCGACAACACACACACACACACGACAACACACACACACACACCGACAACACACACACACACACGACAACACACACACACACACCGACAACACACACACACACACACACACCGACAACACACACACACACACACCGACAACACACACACACACCGACAACACACACACACACACCGACAACACACACACACACACACACACACACACACACACACACCGACACACACACACACACACCGACAACACACACACACACACACCGACAACACACACACACACACCGACAACACACACACACACACACCGACAACACACACACACACACACCGACAACACACACACACACACACCGACAACACACACACACACACCGACAACACACACACACACACACACGACAACACACACACACACACACACACACACACACACACACACACACACACACCGACAACACACACACACACACCGACAACACACACACACACACACGACAACACACACACACACACACCGACAACACACACACACACACCGACAACACACACACACACCGACAACACACACACACACACACCGACAACACACACACACACACCGACAACACACACACACACACACACGACAACACACACACACACACCGACAACACACACACACACACCGACAACACACACACACACACCGACAACACACACACACACACACCGACAACACACACACACACACCGACAACACACACACACACACACCGACAACACACACACACACACCGACAACACACACACACACACACCGACAACACACACACACACACACACCGACAACACACACACACACACACACACACACACACACACCGACAACACACACACACACACCGACAACACACACACACACACCGACAACACACACACACACACCGACAACACACACACACACACACCGACAACACACACACACACACCGACAACACACACACACACGACAACACAACACACACACACCGACAACACACACACACACACACCGACAACACACACACACACACACCGACACACACACACACACCGACAACACACACACACACACACACACAACAACACACACACACACACCGACAACACACACACACACACCGACAACACACACACACACACCGACAACACACACACACACACACCGACAACACACACACACACACCGACAACACACACACACACACACACACACACACACACACACCGACAACACACACACACACACACCGACAACACACACACACACACACCGACAACACACACACACACACCGACAACACACACACACACACACACGACAACACACACACAACACACCGACAACACACACACACACACCGACAACACACACACACACACCGACAACACACACACACACACACCGACAACACACACACACACACACCGACAACACACACACACACACCGACAACACACACACACACACACACACACACACACACACACACACACACACACACACACACACAACACACACACACACACCGACAACACACACACACACACACGACAACACACACACACACACCGACAACACACACACACACACACACGACAACACACACACACACACACCGACAACACACACACACACACACGACAACACACACACACACACACACACACACCGACAACACACACACACACACACACACACACACACACACACCGACAACACACACACACACACACGACAACACACACACACACACACACACACACACACCGACAACACACACACACACACACCGACAACACACACACACACACACACGACACACACACACACACACACCGACAACACACACACACACACACCGACAACACACACACACACACACACACCGACAACACACACACACACACACCACACACACACACACACACACACACCGACAACACACACACACACACCGACACACACACACACACACACCGACAACACACACACACACACACCGACAACACACACACACACACACACACACACACACCGACACACACACACACACACACCGACAACACACACACACACACCGACAACACACACACACACACACGACAACACACACACACACACACACCGACAACACACACACACACACCGACAACACACACACACACACACCGACAACACACACACACACGACACACACACACACACACACACACACCGACAACA
>NC_138319.1:27500-32500 GCF_965601325.2 Salmo salar | reverse complement strand
CACACACACCGACAACACACACACACACACACCGACAACACACACACACACGACAACACACACACACACACACACACCGACAACACACACACACACACCGACAACACACACACACACACCGACAACACACACACACACACACTGACAACACACACACACACACCGACAACACACACACACACACAACACACACACACACCGACAACACACACACACACACACACCGACAACACACACACACACACCGACAACACACACACACACACCGACAACACACACACACACACACTGACAACACATAAACACACACACACCGACAACACACACACACACACACACTGACAACACACACACATACACACCGACAACACACACACACACACCGACAACACACACACACACACACCGACAACACACACACACACACCGACAACACACACACACACACACACACACACACACACACCGACAACACACACACACAAACACCGACAACACACACACACACACCAACAACACACACACACACACGACAACACACACACACACACACACACACACACACCGACAACACACACACACACACACCGACAACACACACACACACACCGACAACACACACACACACACCGACAACACACACACACACACACCGACAACACACACACACACACCGACAACACACACGCACACACACCGACAACACACACACACCGGCAACACACACACACACACACACCGACAACACACACACACACAGCGACAACACACACACACACACCGACAACACACACACACACACACACTGACAACACACACACACACACACCGACAACACACACACACACACAACACACACACACACACACCGACAACACACACACACACACACACCGACAACACACACACACACACCGACAACACACACACACACCGACAACACACACACAGACACCGACAACACACACACACACACACACCGACAACACACACACACACCGACAACACACACACACACACCGACAACACACACACACACATCGACAACACACACACACACACCGACAACACACACACACACAACACACACACACACCGACAACACACACACACACACACCGACAACACACACACACACACCGACAACACACACACACACACCGACAACACACACACACCGACAACACACACACACACACACCGACAACACACACACACAACACACACACACACACCGACAACACACACACACACCGACAACACACACACACACACCGACAACACACACACACACACCGACAACACACACACACACACACACCGACAACACACACCGACAACACACACACACACACACACACACACACACACACACACACACACACACACACACACACACCGACAACACACACACACACACACACCGACAACACACACACACACACACCGACAACACACACACACACACACACACGACAACACAAACACACACACACACCGACAACACACACACACACACCGACAACACACACACACACACCGACAACACACACACACCGACACACACACACACACACACACACACCGACAACACACACACACACACACCGACAACACACAGACACACACACACACACACACACCGACAACACACACACACACACACCGACAACACACACACACACACCGACAACACACACACACACACCGACAACACACACACACACACACACCGACAACACACACACACACACCGACAACACACACGCACACACACCGACAACACACACACACCGACAACACACACACACACACACACCGACAACACACACACACACAGCGACAACACACACACACACACCGACAACACACACACACACACACGACAACACACACACACACACACCGACAACACACACACACACACACACACACACACACACACACCGACAACACACACACACACACACCGACAACACACACACACACACCGACAACACACACACACACACCGACAACACACACACACACACACCGACAACACACACACACACCGACAACACACACACACACACCGACAACACACACACACACACCGACAACACACACACACACACCGACAACACACACACACACACACACGACAACACACACACACACACACACCGACAACACACACACACACACCGACAACACACACACACACACCGACAACACACACACACACACCGACAACACACACACACACACACCGACAACACACACACACACACACCGACAACACACACCGACAACACACACACACACACACACCGACAACACACACACACACACCGACAACACACACACACACACCGACAACACACACACACACACACACTGACAACACACACACACACACACCGACAACACACACACACACACACACTGACAACACAAACACACACACACACCGACAACACACACACACACACCGACAACACACACACACACACACACACCGACAACACACACACACCGACACACACACACAACACACACACACCGACAACACACACACACACACACCGACAACACACAGACACACACCACACACACACACACCGACAACACACACACACACACACCGACAACACACACACACACACCGACAACACACACACACACACCGACAACACACACACACACACACACCGACAACACACACACACACACCGACAACACACACGCACACACACCGACAACACACACACACCGGCAACACACACACACACACACACCGACAACACACACACACACAGCGACAACACACACACACACACCGACAACACACACACACACACACTGACAACACACACACACACACACCGACAACACACACACACACACAACACACACACACACACACCGACAACACACACACACACACACACACCGACAACACACAAACACACACCGACAACACACACACACACACCGACAACACACACACAAACACACCGACAACACACACACACACCGACAACACACACACAGACACCGACAACACACACACACACCGACACACACACACACACACACCGACAACACACACACACACACCGACAACACACACACACACACCGACAACACACACACACACACCGACAACACACACACACACACACCGACAACACACACACACCGGCAACACACACACACACACACACACACCGACAACACACACACACACACCGACAACACACACACACACACCGACAACACACACACACACACACTGACAACACACACACACACACACCGACAACACACACACACACACAACACACACACACACACACCGACAACACACACACACACACACACCGACAACACACAAACACACACCGACAACACACACACACACACCGACAACACACACACACACACACTGACAACACATAAACACACACACACCGACAACACACACACACACACACTGACAACACACACACATACACACCGACAACACACACACACACACCGCCAACACACACACACACACCGACAACACACACACACACACCGACAACACACACACACACACACACACACACACACCGACAACACACACACACAAACACCGACAACACACACACACACACCAACAACACACACACACACACACCGACAACACACACACACACACACACACACACACACCGACAACACACACACACACACACCGACAACACACACACACACACCGACAACACACACACACACACCGACAACACACACACACACACACACACACCGACAACACACACACACACACCGACAACACACACGCACACACACCGACAACACACACACACCGGCAACACACACACACACACACACCGACAACACACACACACACAGCGACAACACACACACACACACCGACAACACACACACACACACACACTGACAACACACACACACACACACCGACAACACACACACACACACAACACACACACACACACACCGACAACACACACACACACACACACCGACAACACACACACACACACCGACAACACACACACACACCGACAACACACACACAGACACCGACAACACACACACACACACACACCGACAACACACACACACACCGACAACACACACACACACACCGACAACACACACACACACATCGACAACACACACACACACACCGACAACACACACACACACAACACACACACACACCGACAACACACACACACACACACCGACAACACACACACACACACCGACAACACACACACACACACCGACAACACACACACACCGACAACACACACACACACACACCGACAACACACACACACAACACACACACACACACCGACAACACACACACACACCGACAACACACACACACACACCGACAACACACACACACACACCGACAACACACACACACACACACACCGACAACACACACACACACACACCGACAACACACACACACACACCGACAACACACACCGACAACACACACACACACACACACACACACACACACACACACACACCACAACACACACACACACACACCGACAACACACACACACACACACACTGACAACACACACACACACACACCGACAACACACACACACACACACACTGACAACACAAACACACACACACACCGACAACACACACACACACACACCGACAACACACACACACACACACACACCGACAACACACACACACCGACACACACACACAACACACACACACCGACAACACACACACACACACACCGACAACACACAGACACACACACACACACACACACCGACAACACACACACACACACACCGACAACACACACACACACACCGACAACACACACACACACACCGACAACACACACACACACACACACCGACAACACACACACACACACCGACAACACACACGCACACACACCGACAACACACACACACCGGCAACAA
>NC_138319.1:0-22500 GCF_965601325.2 Salmo salar | reverse complement strand
ACACACACACACACCGACAACACACACACACACACACGACAACACACACACACACACACGACAACACACACACAACACACCGACAACACACACACACACACACACACACACACACACCGACAACACACACACACACACACCGACAACACACACACACACACCGACAACACACACACACACACCGACAACACACACACACACACACACACACACACACGACAACACACACACACACACACCGACAACACACACACACACACACCGACAACACACACACACACACACCGACAACACACACACACACCGACAACACACACACACACACCGACAACACACACACACACGACAACACACACACACACACCGACAACACACACACACACACACACGACAACACACACACACACACCGACAACACACACACACACACAACGACAACACACACACACACGACAACACACACACACACCGACAACACACACACACACACACACCGACAACACACACACACACACACCGACAACACACACACACACCGACAACACACACACACACACACTGACAACACACACACACCGACAACACACACACACACACACACACACACACACACACCGACAACACACACACACACACACCGACAACACACACACACACACACACACAACACACACACACACACACACTGACAACACACACACACACACCGACAACACACACACACACACACCGACAACACACACACACACACACCGACAACACACACACACCGACACACACACACAACACACACACACCGACAACACACACACACAGACACACCGACAACACACACACACACACCGACAACACACACACACACGACACACACACACACACACACACACCGACAACACACACACACACACACCGACAACACACACACACACACCGACAACACACACACACACACACAACCGACAACACACACACACACCGACAACACACACACACACACCGACAACACACACACACACACCGACAACACACACACACCGACAACACACACACACAACACACACACACACACCGACAACACACACACACACCGACAACACACACACACACACCGACAACACACACACACACACACACCGACAACACACACACACACACACCGACAACACACACACACACACCGACAACACACACACACACACACAACACACACACACACACACAACGACAACACACACACACACCGACAACAAACACACACACACCGACAACACACACACACACACACCTGACAACACACACACATACACACCGACAACACACACACACACACGACAACACACACACACCGACAACACACACACACACACCGACAACACACACACACACACACACACACACCGACAACACACACACACACACACCGACAACACACACACACACACACCGACAACACACACACACACACCGACAACACACACACACACACACACACACACACACCGACAACACACACACACACACACACCGACAACACACACACACACACACCGACAACACACACACACACACCGACAACACACACACACACACACACACACACACACCGACAACACACACACACACCGACAACACACACACACACACACCGACAACACACACACACCGACAACACACACACACACACACACACACACACACCGACAACACACACACACACCACACCGACAACACACACACACACACCGACAACACACACACACACACACACGACAACACACACACACACACACCGACAACACACACACACACACACCGACAACACACACACACACACACACACCGACAACACACACACACCGACACACACACACAACACACACACACCGACAACACACACACACACACACCGACAACACACACACACCGACAACACACACACACACACACACACACACCGACAACACACACACACACCGACAACACACACACACACGACAACACACACACACACGACAACACACACACACACACCGACAACACACACACACCGACAACACACACACACACACACCGACAACACACACACACACACACCGACAACACACACACACACACCGACAACACACACACACACCGACAACACACACACACACACCGACAACAAACACACACACAACGACAACACACACACACGACAACACACACACACACACCGACAACACACACACACACACACACCGACAACACACACACACACACACCGACAACACACACACACACCGACAACACACACACACACACCGACAACACACACACACACCACACCGACAACACACACACACACACACCGACAACACACACACACACACACAACACACACACACACCGACAACACACACACACCACACACACACACAACACACACACACACACCGACAACACACACACACACACCGACAACACACACACACACACACACCGACAACACACACACACACACACCGACAACACACACACACACACACACCGACAACACACACACACCGACACACACACACAACACACACACACCGACAACACACACACACACACACCGACAACACACACACACACACCGACAACACACACACACACACACAAACCGACAACACACACACACACACACCGACAACACACACACACACACACCGACAACACACACACACACCAACAACACACACACACCGACAACACACACACACACACACACCGACAACACACACACACAACACACACACACACACCGACAACACACACACACACCGACAACACACACACACACACCGACAACACACACACACACCGACAACACACACACACACACCGACAACACACACACACACAAACCGACAACACACACACACACACACCGACAACACACACACACACACCGACAACACACACACACACCGACAACACACACACACACACACAACGACAACACACACACACACCGACAAAACAAACACACACACACCGACAACACACACACACACACACACTGACAACACACACACATACACACCGACAACACACACACACACACACACACCGACAACACACACACACACACACACGACAACACACACACACACACACCGACAACACACACACACACACACCGACAACACACACACACACACACACACGACAACACACACACACCGACACACACACACACACACACACACCGACAACACACACACACACACACCGACAACACACACACACCGACAACACACACACACACACACACACAACCGACAACACACACACACACCGACAACACACACACACCGACAACACACACACACCGACAACACACACACACACACCGACAACACACACACACCGACAACACACACACACACACACCGACAACACACACACACACACACCGACAACACACACACACACACCGACAACACACACACACACCGACAACACACACACACACACCGACAACACACACACACACAACGACAACACACACACACGACAACACACACACACACACCGACAACACACACACACACACACCCGACAACACACACACACACACACCGACAACACACACACACACCGACAACACACACACACACACCGACACACACACACACACACACACCGACAACACACACACACACACACCGACAACACACACACACACACACAACACACACACACACCGACAACACACACACACACACACACACACAACACACACACACACACCGACAACACACACACACACACCGACAACACACACACACACACACACCGACAACACACACACACACACACCGACAACACACACACACACACACCGACAACACACACACACCGACACACACACACAACACACACACACCGACAACACACACACACACACACCGACAACACACACACACACACCGACAACACACACACACACACACACCGACAACACACACACACACACACCGACAACACACACACACACACACCGACAACACACACACACACCAACAACACACACACACCGACAACACACACACACACACACACCGACAACACACACACACAACACACACACACACACCGACAACACACACACACACCGACAACACACACACACACACCGACAACACACACACACACCGACAACACACACACACACACCGACAACACACACACACACACACCGACAACACACACACACACACACCGACAACACACACACACACACCGACAACACACACACACACCGACAACACACACACACACACACAACGACAACACACACACACACCGACAACACACACACACACACACGACAACACACACACACACACACACACGACAACACACACACACACACACCGACAACACACACACACACACCGACAACACACACACACACACACACACACACCGACAACACACACACACACACACACACCGACAACACACACACACACACACACCGACAACACACACACACACACACCGACACACACACACACACACCGACAACACACACACACACACACTGACAACACACACACACACACACCGACAACACACACACACACCAACAACACACACACACCGACAACACACACACACACACCGACAACACACACACACAACACACACACACACACCGACAACACACACACACCGACAACACACACACACACACCGACAACACACACACACACACCGACAACACACACACACACACCGACAACACACACACACACACACACACACACACCGACAACACACACACACACACACCGACAACACACACACACACACACCGACAACACACACACACACACACACACCGACAACACACACACACACCGACAACACACACACACACACACCGACAACACACACACACCGACAACACACACACACACACACCGACAACACACACACACACACCGACAACACACACACACACCGACAACACACACCACACACACCGACAACACACACACACACCGACAACACACACACACACACACCGACAACACACACACACACACCGACAACACACACACACACACACACACCGACAACACACACACACACACACCGACAACACACACACACACCACACAACACACACACACCGACAACACACACACACACACACCGACAACACACACACACAACACACACACACACACCGACAACACACACACACACACCGACAACACACACACACACACCGACAACACACACACACACCGACAACACACACACACACACACCGACAACACACACACACACACCGACAACACACACACACACACACACACCGACAACACACACACACACACACCGACAACACACACACACACACCGACAGCACACACACACACCGACACACACACACACACACACACACACACACACACACACACACACACCGACAACACACACACACACACACACACGACAACACACACACACACACACACACACCGACAACACACACACACCGACACACACACACACACACACACACCGACAACACACACACACACACACCGACAACACACACACACACACCGACAACACACACACACACACACAAACCGACAACACACACACACACCGACAACACAC
The DNA here is from genome assembly GCF_965601325.2 of Salmo salar. Classification (NCBI taxonomy): domain Eukaryota; kingdom Metazoa; phylum Chordata; class Actinopteri; order Salmoniformes; family Salmonidae; genus Salmo; species Salmo salar. The sequence goes on along the minus strand of NC_138319.1, from coordinate 16,836 downwards.
ACACACACACCAACAACACACACACACACACCGACAACAAACACACACCGACAACACACACACACAACACACACACACACACCGACAACACACACACACACCGACAACACACACACACACACCGACAACACACACACACACACACACCGACAACACACACACACACACACCGACAACACACACACACACACCGACAACACACACACACACACACACACACACACACACACACACACCGACAACACACACACACACACACCGACAACACACACACACACACACGACAACACACACACACACACACACACCGACAACACACACACACACACACCGACAACACACACACACACACACACACACACACACACCGACAACACACACACACACACACCGACAACACACACACACACACCGACAACACACACACACACACACCGACAACACACACACACACACACACACACACCGACAACACACACACACACACACCGACAACACACACACACACACACCGACAACACACACACACACACCGACAACACACACACACACACACACACACACACACACACACCGACAACACACACACACACACACCGACAACACACACACACACACAACGACAACACACACACACACACCGACAACACACACACACACACCGACAACACACACACACACACACACGACAACACACACACACACACACCGACAACACACACACACACCGACAACACACACACACACACACGACAACACACACACACCGACAACACACACACACACACAACACACACACACACACCGACAACACACACACAAACACACCGACAACACACACACACACACACACACCGACAACACACACACACACACACACTGACAACACACACACACACACACACCGACAACACACACACACACACACCGACAACACACACACACACACACACACCGACAACACACACACACCGACACACACACACAACACACACACACCGACAACACACACACACCGACAACACACACACACACACAACACACACACACACACCGACAACACACACACACACCGACAACACACACACACACACACCGACAACACACACACACACACACACACCGACAACACACACACACCGACACACACACACAACACACACACACCGACAACACACACACACAGACACACCGACAACACACAGACACACACCGACAACACACACACACACACACACACAAACCGACAACACACACACACACACCGACAACACACACACACCGACAACACACACACACACCGACAACACACACACACACACCGACAACACACACACACCGACAACACACACACACACACACACACACACACACACACCGACAACACACACACACACACACCGACAACACACACACACACACACCGACAACACACACACACACACCGACAACACACACACACACCGACAACACACACACAAACACCGACAACACACACACACACAACGACAACACACACACACGACAACACACACACACACACCGACAACACACACACACACACACACCGACAACACACACACACACACACCGACAACACACACACACACCGACAACACACACACACACACACTGACAACACACACACACACACACACACACACACACACACACACACAACACACACACACACCGACAACACACACACACACACACACCGACAACACACACACACCGACACACACACACAACACACACACACACACCGACAACACACACACACACACACCGACAACACACACACACACACACACCGACAACACACACACACACACACACCGACAACACACACACACACACACCGACAACACACACACACACCAACAACACACACACACCGACAACACACACACACACACACACCGACAACACACACACACACACACACCGACAACACACACACACACACACCGACAACACACACACACACACGACAACACACACACACACACCGACAACACACACACACACCGACAACACACACACACACACCGACAACACACACACACACAAACCGACAACACACACACACACACACCGACAACACACACACACACACCGACAACACACACACACACACCGACAACACACACACACACACACACGACAACACACACACACACACACCGACAACACACACACACACACACACGACAACACACACACACACACACACGACAACACACACACAACACACCGACAACACACACACACACACACACACACACACACACCGACAACACACACACACACACACCGACAACACACACACACACACCGACAACACACACACACACACACCGACAACACACACACACACACACACACACACACACCGACAACACACACACACACACACACCGACAACACACACACACACACACCGACAACACACACACACACCGACAACACACACACACACCGACAACACACACACACACACACGACAACACACACACACCGACAACACACACACACACACACCGACAACACACACACACACACCGACAACACACACACACACCGACAACACACACACACACACACGACACACACACACACACCGACAACACACACACACACACACCGACAACACACACACACACACCGACAACACACACACACACACCGACAACACACACACACACACACACCGACAACACACACACACACACACACACCGACAACACACACACACACCGACAACACACACACACACACACACACGACAACACACACACACCGACAACACACACACACACACACAACACACACACACACACACCGACAACACACACACACACACACCGACAACACACACACACACACACACCGACAACACACACACACACACACCGACAACACACACACACACACACACCGACAACACACACACACACACACCGACAACACACACAACACACACACCGACAACACACACACACCGACACACACACACAACACACACACACCGACAACACACACACACAACACACCGACAACACACACACACACACCGACACACACACACACACACACACACACACCGACAACACACACACACACACCGACAACACACACACACACACCGACAACACACACACACACACACCGACAACACACACACACACACGACAACACACACACACCGACAACACACACACACACACACACACACACACACACACACACCGACAACACACACACACACACACCGACAACACACACACACACACACACCGACAACACACACACACACACCGACAACACACACACACACACACCGACAACACACACACACACACCGACAACACACACACACACAACGACAACACACACACACGACACACACACACACACACACCGACAACACACACACACACACAACCGACAACACACACACACACACACCGACAACACACACACACACCGACAACACACACACACACACACCGACAACACACACACACACACACACACCAACAACACACACACACACACACACACACACACCGACAACACACACACACACACCGACAACACACACACACACAACGACAACACACACACACCGACAACACACACACACACACCGACAACACACACACACACACACGACAACACACACACACACACCGACAACACACACACACACACCGACAACACACACACACACACCGACAACACACACACACACACACACCGACAACACACACACACACACACACCACAACACACACACACACACCGACAACACACACACACACACCGACACACACACACACACACACACCGACAACACACACACACACACACCGACAACACACACACACACACACCGACAACACACACACACACACACACACACACACACACACACACCGACAACACACACACACACACACCGACAACACACACACACACACCGACAACACACACACACACACACACCGACAACACACACACACACACACCGACAACACACACACACACACACCGACAACACACACACACACACCGACAACACACACACACACACCGACAACACACACACACACACACCGACAACACACACACACAACACACACACACACACCGACACACACACACACACCGACAACACACACACACACACCGACAACACACACACACACACCGACACACACACACACACACACCGACAACACACACACACACGACAACACAACACACACACACACACACCGACAACACACACACACACCGACAACACACACACACACCGACAACACACACACACACCGACAACACACACACACACACACACACACACCGACAACACACACACACACACACCGACAACACACACACACACACCACACCGACAACACACACACACACACCGACAACACACACACACACACACCGACAACACACACACACACACCGACACACACACACACACACACACACACACCGACAACACACACACACACACACCGACAACACACACACACACACCGACAACACACACACACACACACCGACACACACACACACACACACCGACAACACACACACACACACACCGACAACACACACACACACCGACAACACACACACACACACACACCGACAACACACACACACACACACACCGACAACACACACACACACACCGACAACACACACACACACACACCGACAACACACACACACACACACACCGACAACACACACACACACACACACGACAACACACACACACACACCGACAACACACACACACACCACCGACAACACACACACACACACACACACACACACACACACACCGACAACACACACACACACACACCGACAACACACACACACACACACACACGACACACACACACACACACGACACACACACACACACACACACACCGACAACACACACACACACACACCGACAACACACACACACACCGACACACACACACACACACACAACACACACACACACACCGACAACACACACACACACACACCGACAACACACACACACACACACACACACACACCGACAACACACACACACACCGACAACACACACACACACACACCGACAACACACACACACACACACACGACACACACACACACACACACACACACACACACACACACACACACACACACACACACACCGACAACACACACACACACACACACACACACACACACACACACACACCGACAACACACACACACACACACGACACACACACACACACACACCGACAACACACACACACACACACCGACAACACACACACACACACACCGACAACACACACACACACACCGACAACACACACACACACCGACAACACACACACACACACACGACAACACACACACACACACACCGACAACACACACACACACACGACAACACACACACACACACACACCGACAACACACACACACACACACCGACACACACACACACACACACACACACCGACAACACACACACACACACACCGACAACACACACACACACACACCGACAACACACACACACACACCGACACACACACACACACACACACACACACACCGACAACACACACACACACACACCGACAACACACACACACACACACCGACAACACACACACACACACCGACAACACACACACACACACACACACACCGACAACACACACACACACACCGACAACACACACACACACACCGACAACACACACACACACACCGACAACACACACACACACACCGACAACACACACACACACACACCGACACACACACACACACACACCGACAACACACACACACACACACCGACAACACACACACACACACACACACCGACAACACACACACACACACACACGACAACACACACACACACACACCGACAACACACACACACACACACCGACAACACACACACACACACACGACAACACACACACACACACGACACACACACACACACACACACACCGACAACACACACACACACACACCGACAACACACACACACACACCGACAACACACACACACACACACACCGACAACACACACACACACACCGACAACACACACACACACACCGACAACACACACACACACCGACAACACACACACACACACCGACAACACACACACACACGACAACACACACACACACACACACACACACACACACACACACCGACAACACACACACACACACACCGACAACACACACACACACACACCGACAACACACACACACACCGACACACACACACACACACACACACACACACGACAACACACACACACACACCGACAACACACACACACACACACACGACACACACACACACACACCGACACACACACACACACACACCGACAACACACACACACACACACGACAACACACACACACACACCGACAACACACACACACACACCGACAACACACACACACACACACCGACAACACACACACACACACCGACACACACACACACACACACACACACACACACACACACACACCGACAACACACACACACACACACACCGACACACACACACACACACACACACACCGACAACACACACACACACACACCGACAACACACACACACACACACACGACAACACACACACACACACACACACACACACACACACACACACCGACAACACACACACACACACACCGACAACACACACACACACACCGACAACACACACACACACACACACACCGACAACACACACACACACACACCGACAACACACACACACACACACGACACACACACACACACACCGACAACACACACACACACACACACGACACACACACACACACCGACAACACACACACACACACGACAACACACACACACACACACCGACAACACACACACACACACACCGACAACACACACACACACACACGACAACACACACACACACACACCGACAACACACACACACACACCGACAACACACACACACACACACCGACAACACACACACACACACACACGACAACACACACACACACACACACACACACACACACACACCGACAACACAACACACACACACACCGACAACACACACACACACACCGACAACACACACACACACACACACACCGACAACACACACACACACACACCGACAACACACACACACACACCGACAACACACACACACACACACCGACAACACACACACACACACGACAACACACACACACACACACCGACAACACACACACACACACCGACAACACACACACACACAACACACACACACGACAACACACACACACACACACCGACAACACACACACACACACACACGACAACACACACACACACCGACACACACACACACACGACAACACACACACACACACACCGACAACACACACACACACACACCGACAACACACACACACACACCGACAACACACACACACACACCGACAACACACACACACACACACCGACAACACACACACACACACACGACACACACACACACACACACCGACAACACACACACACACACCGACAACACACACACACACACACCGACAACACACACACACACACACCGACAACACACACACACACACACCGACAACACACACACACACACACACACACACACACACACACCGACAACACACACACACACGACAACACACACACACACACCGACAACACACACACACACACACCGACAACACACACACACACACACCGACAACACACACACACACACACCGACAACACACACACACACCGACACACACACACACACCGACAACACACACACACACACACACCGACAACACACACACACACACACACACACACACACACACGACACACACACACACACCGACAACACACACACACACACCGACAACACACACACACACACCGACAACACACACACACACACCGACACACACACACACACCGACAACACACACACACACACACACACACACACACACACACACCGACAACACACACACACACACCGACAACACACACACACACACCGACAACACACACACACACACACACACACACACCGACAACACACACACACACACACCGACAACACACACACACACACACACGACAACACACACACACACACCGACAACACACACACACACACCGACAACACACACACACACACCGACAACACACACACACACACACACACACCGACAACACACACACACACACACCGACAACACACACACACACACCGACAACACACACACACACACACGACAACACACACACACACACACACCGACAACACACACACACACACACCGACAACACACACACACACACCGACACACACACACACACACACCGACAACACACACACACACACACACACGACAACACACACACACACACCGACAACACACACACACACACACCGACAACACACACACACACACACACACCGACAACACACACACACACACACACACACACAACACACACACACACACCGACAACACACACACACACACCGACAACACACACACACACACCGACAACACACACACACACCGACAACACACACACACACACACCGACAACACACACACACACACACACACACCGACACACACACACACACCGACAACACACACACACACACACCGACAACACACACACACACACACGACACACACACACACACACCGACAACACACACACACACCGACAACACACACACACACCGACAACACACACACACACACACGACAACACACACACACACACACACACACACACCGACAACACACACACACACACGACAACACACACACACACACCGACAACACACACACACACACACACACCGACAACACACACACACACACCGACAACACACACACACACACCGACAACACACACACCGACAACACACACACACACACACACACACACACACACACACACACCGACAACACACACACACACACACCGACAACACACACACACACACACCGACAACACACACACACACACACACACACACACACACACACACCGACAACACACACACACACACACCGACAACACACACACACACACACCGACAACACACACACACACACACACGACACACACACACACACCGACAACACACACACACACACCGACAACACACACACACACACCGACAACACACACACACACACACACACACACACAACACACACACACACACCGACAACACACACACACCGACAACACACACACACACACCGACAACACACACACACACACACCGACAACACACACACACACACACCGACAACACACACACACACACCGACAACACACACACACACACCGACAACACACACACACACACACACGACAACACACACACACACACCGACAACACACACACACACACCGACAACACACACACACACACACACACCGACAACACACACACACACACCGACAACACACACACACACACACCGACAACACACACACACACACACCGACAACACACACACACACACCGACAACACACACACACACACACACACACACACACACACACACACACCGACAACACACACACACACACCGACAACACACACACACACACACCGACAACACACACACACACACACACACACACACACACACACACACACACACCGACAACACACACACACACACCGACAACACACACACACACACACCGACAACACACACACACACACCGACAACACACACACACACACCGACAACACACACACACACACACCGACAACACACACACACACACACCGACAACACACACACACACACGACAACACACACACACACACACACGACACACACACACACACACACACACACACACACACACACACACACACACACCGACAACACACACACACACACACCGACAACACACACACACCACACACACCGACAACACACACACACACACACCGACAACACACACACACACACACCGACAACACACACACACACACACCGACACACACACACACACACACACCGACAACACACACACACACACACGACAACACACACACACACACCGACAACACACACACACACACACCGACAACACACACACACACACCGACAACACACACACACACACACAGACAACACACACACACACACCGACAACACACACACACACACACGACACACACACACACACACCGACAACACACACACACACACCGACACACACACACACACACCGACAACACACACACACACACACACACACACACACACACACACCGACAACACACACACACACACACCGACAACACACACACACACACACCGACAACACACACACACACACGACACACACACACACACACACACACACACACACACACCGACAACACACACACACACACCGACAACACACACACACACACACGACAACACACACACACACACACCGACAACACACACACACACACCGACAACACACACACACACACACGACAACACACACACACACACCGACAACACACACACACACACACCGACACACACACACACACACACCGACAACACACACACACACACCGACAACACACACACACACACCGACAACACACACACACACACACGACAACACACACACACACACACCGACACACACACACACACACACACACACACCGACAACACACACACACACACACCGACAACACACACACACACACCGACACACACACACACACACACCGACAACACACACACACACACACCGACAACACACACACACACACCGACAACACACACACACACACCGACAACACACACACACACACACCGACACACACACACACACACACCGACAACACACACACACACACCGACAACACACACACACACACGACAACACACACACACACACCGACAACACACACACACACACACACACACACACACACACACACACCGACACACACACACACACACACCGACAACACACACACACACACACGACAACACACACACACACACACACCGACAACACACACACACACACACCGACAACACACACACACACACCGACAACACACACACACACACCGACAACACACACACACACACACACACACACACACACACACCGACAACACACACACACACACACCGACAACACACACACACACACCGACAACACACACACACACACACGACAACACACACACACACACACCGACAACACACACACACACACACCGACACACACACACACACACACACCGACAACACACACACACACACACCGACAACACACACACACACACACACCGACAACACACACACACCACCGACAACACACACACACACACCGACAACACACACACACACACACCGACAACACACACACACACACCGACAACACACACACACACACACACACACACACCGACAACACACACACACACACCGACAACACACACACACACACACCGACAACACACACACACACACCGACAACACCACACACACACACACCGACAACACACACACACACACACACGACAACACACACACACACACACCGACAACACACACACACACACACCGACAACACACACACACACACACACCGACAACACACACACACACACACGACACACACACACACACACACCGACACACACACACACACACACACCGACAACACACACACACACACCGACAACACACACACACACACCGACACACACACACACACACACACCGACAACACACACACACACACACCGACAACACACACACACACACCGACAACACACACACACACACACCGACAACACACACACACACGACAACACACACACACACACCGACAACACACACACACACACACCGACAACACACACACACACACCGACAACACACACACACACACACCGACAACACACACACACACACGACAACACACACACACACACGACAACACACACACACACACACAACAACACACACACACACCGACAACACACACACACACACACCGACAACACACACACACACACACCGACAACACACACACACACACACCGACACACACACACACACACCGACAACACACCACACACACACCGACAACACACACACACACACACGACAACACACACACACACACCGACAACACACACACACACACACACCGACAACACACACACACACACACGACAACACACACACACACACACCGACAACACACACACACACACCGACAACACACACACACACACACACACGACACACACACACACACACACACCGACAACACACACACACACACACACACACACACACACACACACCGCACACACACACACACACACACACCGACAACACACACACACACACACCGACAACACACACACACACACACGACAACACACACACACACACACGACAACACACACACACACACCGACAACACACACACACACACACACCGACAACACACACACACACCGACAACACACACACACACACACCGACAACACACACACACACACACGACAACACACACACACACACCGACAACACACACACACACACACCGACAACACACACACACACACGACAACACACACACACACACCGACAACACACACACACACACACCACACACACACACACACACACACCGACACACACACACACACACCGACAACACACACACACACCGACAACACACACACACACACACCGACAACACACACACACACACCGACAACACACACACACACACCACGACAACACACACACACACACACCGACAACACACACACACACACACCGACAACACACACACACACACCGACAACACACACACACACACCGACAACACACACACACACACCGACAACACACACACACACACACCGACAACACACACACACACACACCGACAACACACACACACACACACCGACAACACACACACACACACACACACGACACACACACACACACACACCGACAACACACACACACACACACCGACAACACACACACACACACACCGACAACACACACACACACACACCGACAACACACACACACACACCGACAACACACACACACACACACCGACAACACACACACACACACCGACAACACACACACACACACACACACACACACACACACACACACACACACACACACACACCGACACACACACACACACACACCGACAACACACACACACACACCGACAACACACACACACACACACCGACAACACACACACACACACACGACAACACACACACACACACACCGACAACACACACACACACACACCGACAACACACACACACACACGACACACACACACACACACACACACCACACACACACACACACACCGACAACACACACACACACACACACACACACACACACCACACACACACACACACCGACAACACACACACACACACACACACACACACACACACACACACACACACACACCGACAACACACACACACACACACGACAACACACACACACACACCGACAACACACACACACACACACACCACACACACACACACACACACACCGACAACACACACACACACACGACAACACACACACACACACACCGACACACACACACACACACCGACAACACACACACACACACACGACAACACACACACACACACACCGACAACACACACACACACACCGACAACACACACACACACACACACAACACACACACACACACACACACCGACAACACACACACACACACCGACAACACACACACACACACCACACACACACACACACACACACACACACCGACAACACACACACACACACCGACAACACACACACACACACACCGACAACACACACACACACACACGACACACACACACACACACACCGACAACACACACACACACACACACACACACACACACACACACACCGACAACACACACACACACACCGACACACACACACACACACACACACACCGACAACACACACACACACACACCGACAACACACACACACACACACCGACAACACACACACACACACACCGACAACACACACACACACACACACGACACACACACACACACACACACACACCGACAACACACACACACACACACGACAACACACACACACACACACCGACACACACACACACACACCGACAACACACACACACACACACACCGACAACACACACACACACACACCGACAACACACACACACACACACACGACAACACACACACACACACCGACAACACACACACACACACCGACAACACACACACACACACCGACAACACACACACACACACACACAACACACACACACACACACCGACAACACACACACACACACACCGACAACACACACACACACACCGACAACACACACACACACACCGACAACACACACACACACACACACCGACAACACACACACACACACACCGACAACACACCACACACACACACCGACAACACACACACACACACCGACAACACACACACACACACACACACGACAACACACACACACACCGACAACACACACACACACACCGACAACACACACACACACACACACGACAACACACACACACACCGACAACACACACACACACACACACCACACACACACACACACACCGACAACACACACACACACACCGACACCACACACACACACCGACACACACACACACACACACACACACACACACACACACACACACACACACCGACAACACACACACACACACACCGACAACACACACACACACACCGACAACACACACACACACACCGACAACACACACACACACACACCGACACACACACACACACACACACACCGACAACACACACACACACACACCGACAACACACACACACACACGACAACACACACACACACACACCGACACACACACACACACACACCGACAACACACACACACACACACACACACACACACACACACCGACAACACACACACACACACACCACACACACACACACACACACCGACACACACACACACACACCCGACAACACACACACACACACACCGACAACACACACACACACACACCGACAACACACACACACACACACCGACAACACACACACACACACACACACCGACAACACACACACACACACACCGACAACACACACACACACCACACCGACAACACACACACACACACACACACACACACACACACACACACACACACACACACCGACACACACACACACACACACGACAACACACACACACACGACACCACACACACACACACACACACCGACAACACACACACACACACCGACAACACACACACACACACACACACCGACAACACACACACACACACCGACAACACACACACACACCACCGACAACACACACACACACACACACACACACACCGACAACACACACACACACACCGACAACACACACACACACACACCACAACACACACACACACACACACACACCGACAACACACACACACACACACCGACAACACACACACACACACACCGACAACACACACACACACACCGACAACACACACACACACACACCGACACACACACACACACACACGACACACACACACACACACACACACACACACACACACACACCGACAACACACACACACACACCGACAACACACACACACACACACCGACAACACACACACACACACACCGACAACACACCACACACACACCGACAACACACACACACACACACCGACAACACCACACACACACACCGACAACACACACACACACCGACACACACACACACACACACACACACACCGACAACACACACACACACACACACACACACACACACACACACACACACACCGACAACACACACACACACACACCGACACACACACACACACACACCGACACACACACACACACACACACCGACACACACACACACACACACACCGACAACACACACACACCACAGACAACACACACACACACGACAACACACACACACACACACCGACAACACACACACACACCACCGACAACACACACACACACACACACGACAACACACACACACACCGACAACACACACACACACACCGACACACACACACACACACCGACAACACACACACACACACACGACACACACACACACACACACACCGACAACACACACACACACACACCGACAACACACACACACACACACCGACAACACACACACACACACCGACAACACACACACACACACACCGACAACACACAAACACACACACACACCGACAACACACACACACACACACCGACAACACACACACACACACACCGACCGACACACACACACACCGACAACACACACGACACACCGACACACACACACACACACGACCGACAACACACACACACACCGACACACACACACTGACAACACACACACACACGACACCGACACACACACACGACACCGACACACACACACACACCGACAACACACACACACACACACCGACAACACACACACACACACCGACACACACACACACACACGACACACACACACACACCGACACCGACACACACACACACCGA